>NC_065536.1:12931473-13108973 GCF_932294415.1 Quercus robur | reverse complement strand
TCTTATAGAAGAAAAAAATGATTGATGTGCACGCTGTAAACAAAAAAAAACAAAGAAAGTATATAGATTCTTACAATAGAAAAGAAAAAATAATTAATGTGCACACTGTGAACCAAAAAAAAGCAAAGAAAGTACATAGATTCTTACAAAATGACTGATGTGCACGCTGTAACATCATAACATATGGACCATATTGCACAAACTAACAATATGGTCCAACTCCTAAAAACATAATTAAAAAAAAAAAAAAAAAAAAAAAAAAACAACAGTCCAACCAATCCACTGAAGTAGATTGAATACTTATGTTGGGTCATTTAGTTTAGCCACTAGTGGAGCTAGCCACAGTTCGAGTGGGGCATGTTCTTCTATTATGGCCTTCTTGCCTACAGAGACTGCACAATGGCCTTGGTTGATGCTCTGCCCCTTCGTCCATTTCATTTCGAAGCCGAGTTGTTCTTGGTCGACCTTTTTCACGGCGCAGCTTGACATTAGGATACAAGACCGGGAAATTAGGCTCATTCCAATGTACACTGTCTGGAACCATGCGAAATCTAGGTGCATAACAAGCAACTTGTTCTTCCAAATGGTAGCAACGGTCGATATATCGCATTGCAGAGATCCCTTGATATTTACACACGGCAATGACATGTGAGCACGGAATCTTATAAACCTGCCATTTTTGACAACTACAAGTGTTCTGCCTCAAATTTAACTCATGACGATGATTACCCCTATATGCAGAGTTAGGGTTTATTGGTGTTCTGACTTCAAACAAACCATCTTCATGACTGAACACAATAACTGAATGCTTTGGTGCCTTTTTTTCCCATTTATTGAATTTATTTTTTGCATAGGCCGTAATGCGTTCACCGGTAGTAACCTCTGCACATGCCTTAGTATACCGATCGGCGAAGTAGGCGACACAACGATAGTATGTAAGTTCAACTAATGTAGTTATGGGCAGATTTCTAGCACTCTTTAGAATTCCGTTGAAGCTTTCAGACAAGTTTGTGGTCATTGCCCCATAACGATGTCCACCATCGTATGCTAATGTCCACTTTTCCACTAGTATTTCCCTTAAATACTTCTCACCATCTACACTTAATTGAGTAATTCTATCCCTAGTGATTTGATACTTTCGTAACTGATTCTCCATGCCTGCCCACATTACCATAGCCTTCAAGTTTTTATTCCCAATTTGTTGATTGAAATTGCTAGCCACATGGCGAAGGCAAAAACGATGATACCAACATGTCGATTGACATATAGTCTGTATCGCTGCCATTATACCAGGATGACGATCAGATATGACACATAACCCTTCTCGATTAGTGACATTAATCTAAATACAACGCAAAAACCAATACCAGCTATCATCAGTTTCCTTCTCCACAATGGCAAAGGCAAGTGGAAAAAGTCTGTTGTCACCATCCCACGTTGATGCAATCAATAACGTACCTTTGTACTTTCCATATAGGAAAGTCCCATCAATACTAATTACTGGCCTACAATGTTGAAAACCTTCAATTGATGGACCAAAAGCCCAGAACACTCTCTCGAATATCGCACAGCCTGGCATAGTAGCAGGTATTGTTCTCCAAATAACCCTGCTGCCCGGGTTTGAATCAGTCAAAGCTTTCAACCATTTTGGCAATAATTGGTAAGATTTGTCCCAATCACCAAACGCTCTACCAATTGCTTTCTCTTTTGCCTCCCACACCTTAAAATAAGAAGGCCTGTATTGGTACTTATTGTAAAGAGTCTGTTGAAGTGAAGCAATCTTTATGGTTGGATCATTTTTGACAACATCCCTCAACTCTTTCTCAATAACATGGGTGTCTAATTGCTCGTGATCTTGTGTGAGAGTGGACTCTGTACATGTGTGTGGACCATTGTATTTCCTAACCTCAAACAACCCATATGTAGCCCGGAAGCATGCTCGAAGACGCCAAGAACAATTTTTGCACCTTACAGACCAACATTCTGGATTTGACTCTCTTACACAAAATGTTTGGTTCCTCTTGATGTGATAGCGTTTAACAGCAGCTTGTAGTTCATCCTTATCGGCAAAAAGCAAGCCCACATAAAACTCTTGGGTAGGGTCCCAAATACTCTGAGTGGGCTTTTCAAATGGTAGGGTTGGATCAATCATATTATCCCACGTGTTCTGTGAAAAGCTTAGTGATGAAGGTTGATGGACTGCCATAGTTGGACTGCTTTCATGATTACCTTCATTTGGAGGCTCTTGTTCATCTCTAATATCATCAAGGACCTCATCGTCATCAAGTTGGTCATCACTATCCATGGTCCGCATCCTTTCTGATAATGTATGGACCGCATTTTCAGTAGTAGCAGCTATGCGATGTGTATCATTGGGATCATTAGCAGCTCTCTGAGTGGCGGTTTGGTCATACTGAGTTTCAAACTCAAAACAAGTAGTCTCTTGTGTGACATGCTCAGTTGGATTATCATAGTCAGCATCACTGTTGTTCATTGGCCGAGAAGGAACATGTTGGTCCTCAATTGCAACATGGGTATATGGAGCATGATAGTCAGCACCGCCAATGTTGATTGGGGAATGAGCCGCATCTTGAGAATAATGACTAATATGAGTGGCATATGGATCATGGAAGTGCTTGCTATGTGAATAACAAAACGATGCACTCAGTCCTTCGTTGGCATATCGAATGGGGAAAACATCTCGATGGCTTCTTATAGGCTCTACACCCACGTATAACTCTGCACCTACAAATCCATATTGGCGGTCTAACATATCGAATATTGCATTGACACCATTATCATCTGCTACCAAAACTTGCTGGTAAGTCACAGGATGTGGATGACATTGAAATGGAAATCTATACCAAATAGTCAATTTTGAATCTTCTCTGTTTATATGAAGCGTGGATGCTACTCCATCACATAGATCTTCAAATGTAACACCCCGGCTTAATGGAAGCATAGAAGGAGGTGGCCCTTCGTAATAAACCCCATTTTCTCCATGTTTAATTATTCCATTGAAATGGATGAGAAAAATGAATAACTTTTCTGCCATCTACATTAAAACATAATAATAGTATTAATAAATTAACACAACACAACCATTACAATGCAATACAAGAAGGTAATCCATTAAAAATATTCACTGATAATAATAGTATTAAACATACGTGTATATTATAGGCTAACAAACTAAGTATTTCTTTAAGGAAATATACGTCAAATTTGAAATTTAGGCAAGAATTCATTAATAAATAATGTAAAACATATCATACAAATCAGTTCATGTTGCAAAACACATAATACAGAAACAAGATTTGCATGAACAAATAATTTAACAAAAAAAAGATTTTCATGCTTAGCTATGCCCCTAAAACATATTAACATGAATATTATAAAAAGAAAAGTAACTACTTAAGAAATATAACTCACCTTCTAAGAGATAACGAACGGATAGATATTTGCAAGTGTTGTTACTTATAGTTGTTTGTAGAATATATGGCACGCATGATTTGAAAATGGTTGGTAAAATTATGAGGGGAACAAGAGTGGAGAAGAAGGTTGATGGAATTTATAGGGGAAAAAGAGTAGAAAATAAGAACTGTGAAAATTTCTGTGACATTAGTGCTGTTAAAATAGGATGCAAGTTTCATATCAGTTAAATTCAGTGACATTATAGGTACTTTTACCATAAAAGAACATGACAAACAAAACTCCTTCGGTCAAAAAAATACTGAAAGAATCTCTGCAATGCCACTGCAATGCCATTGTACTTGAATTTATCCTTATAGGGTACTTTTTTTTATCTCTCTCTCCTCTATTTCGGCAACAAAAAAAAACTGAAAGAATCTCTGCAATGCCACAAATACTGAAAAGAATCTCTGCAATGTCATTGTACTTGAATCTATCCTTATAGGATACTTTTTTTCATATGCGTACTTTTTTTTATATCTCTCTCCTCTATTTCGGCAATGCCATTGCCACAAACCAGATGAGATAAGGAGTTGAAGTGATTGGTTGATTGACTCTTTGTTTTATTTTTTTTACTTTCTTTGCTTTTTTTGTTCACAGCGTGCATGTAAGAATCTATGTACTTTCTTTGTTTTTGTTTTTTTTTTTTGTTTACAGCGTGCACATCAATCAATTTTTTTTCTTCTATATTGTAAAAATCTATGTACTTTCTTTGCTTTTTTGGGTTTACAGTGTACACATCAATCATTTTTTTCTTCGGTATTGTAAGAATCTATATACTTTATTGTTGTTTACAGTATGCACATCAATCATTTTTTTCTTCTATATTGTAAGAAACAATGTACTTTCTTTGCTTTTTTTTGGTTTATAGTGTGCACATCAATCATTTTTTCTTTTCTATTGTAAGAATCTATATACTTTCTTTGTTTTTTTTTGTTTACAACGTGCACATTAGTCATTTTTTTTATTCTATAAGAATCTATGTACTTTTTTTTGTTTTTGTTTACAACGTGCACTTTAGAATAAGAATCAATGTACGAGAGGCTGTGGAAGAGAGGCTGTGGAGAATAAGAATCTATGTACTTCTTTTTTGTCTTTGACACTTTTACGAGGGTTTGGAAGAGAGGCTGTGGAGAATGAAAATAAAAATGTACACCACAGTAGCCATCATGCAAAGGACAAAAGATTTCCCATTTATTGAAGTTTGACACCTTTTTTATTCCACCTATTATGCGCCTATAGTTGTGGCTACACATAGATTCTATGTCGGATTAGGAATGGACAATTATAGTAAATAGATGTATGATTAGATTAATTGGACACTAATTTCAAATGCGAAAAAATAAGTACACATTTCTTGTTTCCACAAAGGTCTTATGGTTAGTAGTATAATGTGCTATGTATACTATCTAGGCATAATATTTTTTTTTACAATGATGCATAAATAATGATAATACTTTAATATATTTTTAATAAACAGTCATTTTACATTGTTTAGTGATTGCGACGTTGGGGTACATTCAATTTCTACTGTGTTCCACAACATGGAGGATGCCTATTTTCTCGTTGTGGGTACCTTCGTGCTTGCACAGGACTTCTCCCCATGCGCCTCGGCTGTGTTCTAATATCAATCTTTGTTTGATAATTACCACAGTCGTCATCTTCATTATCTGAAGATACCTCCATATCTTGGCTATCTTCTGCATCTTCCCCACTGTCCTCATTTGAGGCATCTTCCTCAGAGTCTGTTACGGAAGCCTCTTCCTTGGAGTTTGGAGCACATGCCCATGTATTTTGTGGCGTGCAAAAATCACCAACATGAGGGGGTGGTTGGGAAGGTTGTGGTGTGCAGAAATCATAGTTGTACTGGCTATCTTGGCCATAATTGTATTGCCCAGCATAAGATGGAGGTGGCGATGGGTGATAAGAGGAAGGTGTTGAATTAGGTTGGGGATAATGGTCATAACTAAACAAACCCTCAAATCCTTGTCCTATGGAAGTGGATGATCCAATCTGTTGATATAAATTCATGCAATACTCGTTCACATTAATTGGATTATACTCACTGAAGGTGGTTGGCTCATTACCAGCAAATGTTGATGGCCCAGCTTGGGTAGAGCTGTACATATTGTGTTGTGCGGAGGTGGATGGTCCGGCATCATCATTTCCACATTGTCCACGTTGTGCAGAGGTGGACGAGTGGGTTTCAGTATAGGTTTGCAGCTGTCTTCCTTGGCACCTTTGTCGTCGCCTAAAGGTTGTCACCCTTTCAGTAGGGACGGAGGAAATATTTGCTTCCATTGACAACTTCAATCGGGTAAGGCCCTCTACTATTAGTGGAAGGACTTGTTGTGCTGTGAGATCATTCCTCTGTTGGTTTGCAACAGCTAAATTTAACATATTATTGACCTCAGTTTGCTGCCGCAAAAAAAGGAAAATAACATTTATTAGTGCAATATTATTGAAAAAACGAAAATAATAATTTGTTATCAATATTAGTGCAGTATTTGGATGTGTAAATAACTTGTTATCAATATTAGTGCAATATTATTGAAAAAACTAAAATAATAACCTGGTACATATGGGCAGCCGCTTCTGGTGTTGTGAATAGGTGACCATTTTGCTGGTACCATGTTGCGTAGTCCACACTTGAATCAAAATGGTCATCTCCAACTAGAAGTTCAGCTCGCATGTTCCAACGCTGGTAGTATTGGTCATGCTGCATTCTCCAATTGACAGTGGACTTTCCTGTCAACTTTACACAATGCACGGATTTATCCAAATTGTCTGTAGGCCACCTTGGACATCTTTGCAACAACCCAAACTGTTGCATGACTCTTTCTGGGTGGTAATACTCTACAATTTGGAAGCACAACAATGGCGCTGTTGTAGTCCATATATTTCTTTCTGCAAGACACCATGGATGCATATAGTTATCGTATGGTGTCCAAACAACCTGCAATTCCAATTACAATAACTATGTTATAATCAATCAAGACAATAATATAACTAGTAAATTAACCATTGATGCATTGTGATATATTACCTGTTTATTATTATGTGTATCGTGATTAGAACGGTACGCATGTAAAACATGTGTTGGTGTGTGAGTAAACGTTCTCTTGGTATCCCACCTATACACAATTAATGATTGTCATACAATATTTAGGATTTGGAAGTATCAAGGATTACAAAATTGTATATAAATAAAAAGTAAATATTATACCTGCAACCGTATGGGTCGTCGCCATTTAAATTTACTGGATTTATTGGAATTGGGGTCAGATATGGAAGATGCTCCCACGCCCATAATTGTAATATGAAAACAGGACCTGCAATCTCTGTGCTTTTTTTAATAGCAGCAGTACACAGCTCTTTATAAAGGTAAGCAAGTGTAGCACTACCCCAGCTATATTCCCCAGCTACACCAAAGTCCTCTAACAGCTTGAGAAAGCAGCAATGCAATCTACTTTGGCTCTTATTTCCAAATAGTAAAGCCAAAACCTGAAACATGTATGCCCTAGCATGCTGTTGGGTTGTTATAGCATTGGCACCCTCTGGTTGGTTTGAGAATGTATCCCTTACCCATGTTATTTTAAGGCCACCAAAATTCAATGCTGTTGCAGGTGGTGTCACCCCAAGTAAATCACGACATTCTGTACTCCAAATCAAATTTATTGGCCCGCACACTGCATTGCCATCAATAGGCAATCCTGTAAGGATTGCTATATCCTGTAGAGTTATAGTCATTTCACAATTAGGTAGGTGAAATGTATGGGTACTAGATTGCCATCGCTCTACCAAAGAAGTGATAAGACTCCAATCAATATCTATATGTGGTAGGCGGGTAACACGGTATAATCTACATTGATACAAATATGGGGTGATACACTCGCCTAACTGCGGGAGGGGTGCAAACGATTGGGGTCGCACTCGTAAGGTGGAAACCTGAAATTGAATTTTAAAAAAAAATATACAATGTTATATTGCTAATGTTTAAATTATTTTCATGTAAATTGAATAATTGTAGAGATTATTAGGACATTAATAAATTTGGATCTTGCAACGTACATTGCCTTCCATTGCGTCATTAGAGATGTGATATTGTTGTTGCTCCATTTCAAATATATCCTTCAATAAAATTGAAAGAAACTCAAATAAAGGATTTATGAAGCAAAATTTTTAATAATAATAATAATAGTTTTAGCAAAAATAATCATACACACAATAATTAGTATTAACTATAATTGAGATGCTTACCACAATTGTGATGCCAACTAAAAGAGTGAGAATTATAGAGTGATACTTGCAAAAAAAAAAAAAAAAAACACACAATCAGATAACCATAAAAAATAATTCATTAATCTAAAATTTGAATAACAAGAACAAGAACAAGAACAACAACAACAACAATTATCATAAACATAGGCATACAAATAATATTAATTACAATTACAACAATACATAATATTTTACAATGTATTAGCTTTTAATATTTACAAAGCACATGTTTATACAATAATAATAAATCTGTTAATTTCTAGAGCTATAAGTTAATAAGCAAAGCAAAAAAACTTACATTAACAAAAAACTTACAATCTTTAGTTGTGGCACACTGAAACAAAGTAAAAGAGCAACTTTGCAACCTGAGGAATTGTGATGAGATGCAATTCTAGTTCGCACTTCTCTTATCTTTTATTACCAATTGAACAATAAAAAGACAAAAAAGAATCACGTGGTGTAGTAGGCGTGGCAAAATATAGATTCTGTAGAGAATAAAAATCAGATGAGATGAGGAGCAGACAAGAAAGAATCATGTTGGAGATGAGATGAGGAGTAGACAACAAAGAATTACGTTGGAGATTTAGGCGTGGCAAAAAATATTTTCTGCAGAGAATAAAAATCAGATGAGATGAGGAGTTGAGGTGACTGGTTGATTGAATCTTTGTTTTCTTTGGTTTACTTTCTTTGCTTTTTTTTTTGTTTATAGCGTACATGTAAGAATTTATGTACTTTCTTTGCTTTTTTTTGTTTACAGCGTGCACATCAATCATTTTTTTTCTTCCGTAGTGTAAGAATATATGTACTTTTTTTTTTGTTTTTTTGGTTTACTGTGTGCACATCAATAAATTTTTTCTTCTATATTGTAAGAATTTATGTACTTTCTTTGCTTTTTTTGGTTTACAGTGTGCACATCAATCATTTTTTCTTTTCTATTGTAAGAATCTGTATACTTTCTTTGTTTTTTTGTTTACAGCGTGCACATCAGTCATTTTTTTCTTCTATAAGAATCTATGTACTTTTTTTTGTTTTTTTTTACAGCGTGTACTTTAAAAAAAGATTCAATGTAGCAGATAGTGTACTTGAATCTATCCTTATCTATTTCTAAAAGAATATGACAAACCAAACTGGTTCAGTCAAAAAAATATTGAAAGAATAATATGCGTACTTTTTTTATATCTCTCTCCTCTATTTCGGCAATGGGAACAAATTTTTTTCTCCTATTTCGGCAATGCCATTGTCACAAATCCATTCCACATTTTATTTTTTAAAGAAATGATAGGTACACACAATTTTTACAATATTTTAACAACAAATTTTAAGTGGAGGTTGTTATTGTTAGATTGAAAAAGTAATATAGTGATAAATTCAAATTTGAACTAATAATAATTAATTAGCTGTGATTTATTGTGAAAATATTATAAAAATATTGTGAGCGTAACACTTTTTTTTTTTTAAATTCCTCCCCAGATTTTGGCAACCACCTTTTTTTTAAAAAAAATTTCACCTATTTCAGCAATGTCATTGCCACAATTCCATTCCATTATTCCCCTCCCCATTTTCGGCAATGACATTGCCACAATTATCCCAAAAAAAATTTCATCTATTTCGGCAATACCATTGCCACAATTACAAAAAAAAATTCGCCTAATTCTTTTTTTTTTTTTCCTCACATTTTCGGCAATCCCATTGCCACAATTCTTTTTTTTTTTTCTTTTCCTCACATTTTCGGCAATCCCATTGCCACAATTCTCTTCTTTTTTTTTTTTTCTTTTTTTTTTTTTTTTTTCACATTTTCGGCAATCCCATTGCCACAATTCTCTCTTTTTTTTTTTTTTTTTAAACATTTTTGGCAATCCATTGCCACAATTACTTTGTCACAAATTTTTTTAACTCATAATAACTAATTACATGTGATTTATTGTAAAAATATCATGGACATTACACTTTTTTTTACTCTTTCAGATATTTTGGAACCACTTTTTTTTTTTTTTTCTTTTCCTCACATTTTCAGCAATCCCATTGCCACAATTATCTTTTTTTTTTTTTTTTTTCCTCACATTTTCGGCAATCCCATTGCCACAAATTTTTTTTTTTCTTTTCCTCACATTTTCGGCAATCCCATTGCCACAATTCTTTTTTTTTTTTTTTTCTTTTCCTCACATTTTCGGCAATCCCATTGCCACAATTCTCTCTTTTTTTTTTTTTTTCACATTTTCGGCAATCCTATTGCCACAATTACTTTGCCACAAATTTTTTTAACTAATAATAATTAATTACATGTGATTTATTGTGAAAATATTGTAAAAATATTGTGGACATTACACTTTTTTTTACTCTTTCAGATATTTTGGAACCACTTTTTTTTTTTTTCTTTTCCTCACATTTTCGGCAATCCCATTGCCACAATTATCCTTTTTTTTTTTCCTCACATTTTTGGCAATCCCATTGCCACAAATTTTTTTTTTTTTTCCTTTTCCTCACGTTTTCGGCAATCCCATTGCCACAATTCTCTCTTTTTTTTTTCCTCACATTTTCGGCAATCCCATTGCCACAATTCTTTTTTTTTTTTTTTTTTTTCCTCACATTTTCGGCAATCCCACTGCCACAATTCTCTCTTACTTTTTTTTTTTTTTTTTTTTTTTTCACATTTTCGGCAATCCTATTGCCACAATTACTTTGCCACAAATTTTTTTAACTAATAATAATTAATTACATGTGATTTATTGTGAAAATGTTGTAAAAATATTGTGGACATTACACTTTTTTTTACTCTTTCAAATATTTTGGGACCACTTTTTTTTTTCTTTTCCTCACATTTTCAGCAATCCCATTGCCACAATTCTCTTTCTTTTTCTTTTTCTTTTTTTTTTCTCACATTTTCGGCAATCCCATTGCCACAATTCTTTTTTTTTTTTTTTTTTTTTTTTTTTTTTTTTCACATTTTCGGCAATCCTATTGCCACAATTACTTTGCCACAAATTTTTTTAACTAATAATAATTAATTACATGTGATTTATTGTGAAAATGTTGTAAAAATATTGTGGACATTACACTTTTTTTTACTCTTTCAAATATTTTGGAACCACTTTTTTTTTTTTCTTTTCCTCACATTTTCGGCAATCCCATTGCCACAATTATCTTCTTTTTTTTTTTTTTTTTTCCTCACATTTTCGGCAATCCCATTGCCACAATTCTCTTTTTTTTTTTTTTTTTTTTTTTTTTTTTTTTTTTCACATTTTCGGCAATCCTATTGCCACAATTACTTTGCCACAAATTTTTTTAACTAATAATAATTAATTACATGTGATTTATTGTGAAAATGTTGTAAAAATATTGTGGACATTACACTTTTTTTTTACTCTTTTAGATATTTTGGAACCACTTTTTTTTTTCTTTTTCTCACATTTTCGGCAATCCCATTGCCACAATTATCTATTTTTTTTTTTTCCTCACATTTTCGGCAATCCCATTGCCACAATTCTTTTTTTTTTTTTTTTTCTTTTCCTCACATTTTCGGCAATCCCATTGCCACAATTCTCTCTTTTTTTTTTTCTCTCTTTTCTTTTTTTTTTTTTCACATTTTCGGCAATCCTATTGCCACAATTACTTTGTCACAAATTTTTTTAACTAATAATAATTAATTAATGTGATTTATTGTGAAAATGTTGTAAAAATATTGTGGACATTACATTTTTTTTACTCTTTCAGATATTTTGGAACCACTTTTTTTTTTTTTTTTTTCATTTTCGGCATTGCCATGGCCACAATTACCAAAAAAAAAAAAAAATTCTTTTTCTTTTCTATTTCGGCAATTGCATTACCGCAATTGCCTTTTTTTTTTTTTCCCTGGGCACTCCACACTCGGGCACACAGGAGAGAGGGTTCGGGCAGAGAACTGGGCAGAGGAATTTCGGTATCCACGTTGTCGAAATTCAACATTTTCTCTTTCCTCCTTTTACATCTTCTCTCTCATACTTTTGGCTGAATTTCGGCAATGGTGATACCGAAATTCAGTCTCTCTCCTCAAAATCCCAAATAAGTTTCAATAGTACCTATAACGCAAATTAATTTCAGTTTTTGCAATATTAACCCAAAAGACTCCACGTTTGATAGTATTTTTCATTTTAAAAGAACAAACAACCACACAAACACGTTTAATTAGTCTCCCACTCCAAAACAAAAACCTACCTCTAACATAACCTCCTACAACTCTTAACTAGTTATGCTTATCAATTATCACACCACATCTAAATGTTTCCATCATGAGTCTCTTAAGCAAAAGCTTGTTTCCAGAACTATTTTCATATTTCAATTTGGTGAATGTGCTGCCCGAACCAAAGCAAAACAAAAACCAGCAAATGGAGCAGTTGTTTGTAGTGGAAGCACTTAACAAGTGTAGCAATAAAAAGTTGTTCAAGAATGGAGGTTGAAACCTAAGTGAGTAACGCTAAATTTTCTTGATGAATTCTTTTTTCTTTTTCTTTTTTTGTCTTCAAGGGAGTGTTAATCAAACCTAGAAAGTTGTACTGTGTGATTAGTAGTTTAGCACCGGTGTTAATTGGATGTAATTTTAGATGTTGAAATCTTTGGTTAAAAATTCTTCTTTCTGAAACCAAATTCAATAAGCTGTTGAAACCATCTTAATTTATAGACCACAAATCTATTTGGAAAAATGATTTTGTAAATATTACAATTTTTATTAAAAGTTTGTACCATGATTTATGTAATTTTCATTTATATTTTTTATATGCCCAATTAGCTTTTTGACTTGAATGGCCAAATTTTGTTGAATTTTCACTTGGCAACAAGTTTTTTTTAATCAGAAAACATTAAAAAATTAATATGAAATTACTAATTTGCTGCATTCATAAATTTGTAGTGTAAGAATCCTTCACCTAAGGCTATACATTTTTTTTTTTTTTGGGTGAAGACATCTAAGGCTATACATGTTTTGTAGGGATCGACTTACTTATGGGGGGTGTCTACAAAAGAATTTATCATGAATTTATTCATTATAATAATTCATTGTCCTAATATTATATTTGATTTTTTTTTCCCCTTAGGAAATTCCATATCTGATTGTGGTTCTTTTTCCCATTATTATGGTGGTGACTGGTGAGGGAGATTTAAGGGAGATGGAGGACATCGTACACAGGTTCGGCTAAAAGGATTTGAGGCATGTAATAATATTTTAATTTTGCGAGTGTGTAGTAAGTAGTGAATAAGAGCCTGTTTGGGTAAGGATTTTTCATCACTCAATTTCCGTCACTTAATTTTCATCACTCATCACTCATCACTCATCACTCATAACTCATCACTCATCACTCATCACTCATTTTTTCATACTCATTTGGCAACATCACTTTTATTTTCATCACTCAATTTTTTCACACTATTCATGGGTCCCACACCTGTCAGCCAGTACATTTTTTTTTTTTTTTTAGTACCCAACTCACCGAAGCTAAAAAAAGAAAAAAAAAAAAAGAAAAAGAAAAAAGACCAAACCGAACAGCCAACCCAGGAAAAGAAAAAGAAAAAAAAAAAAAAAAAAAACCAAACCGAACAGGCAACCCAGGAAAAGAAAAAGAAAAAGAAAAAAAAAAAACAATGCCAACCCAAGAAAAAAAAAAAACGAACAACCAACCCAGGAAAAGAAAAAGAAAAAGAAAAAAAAAAAAAAAGAACAACGCCAACCCAAAAAAAAAAAAAAAAAAAAACCTGAACGGCCAACCCAGGAAAAAAAAAAAGTGGTCAAAAGTTGCGGCTGTGGGTCCCTCATGTGTGTTTATTTACGGAAATGCCATTGAGTTATAAGTTATGGAAACTGAAAACAGCCTTTTGTTGTTTTCAGTTTCCATAACTCATAACTCAAAAATCAGAGAATTGAGTGATGGAAACAGAGTTATCGTTTGACCAAACAACCTTTTTACTATGGGTCCCATCATTTTTGAGTTATGAGTTATGGAAACAGAGAATTGAGTTATCAAAAAACTCAATCCAAACAGCCTCTATGTATGTTGCCCTTCAAGATGCATGTACATGTTGTCTACTAAGGCAAAATTATCCCTTGCTTCATGATATAGAAGTTAATTGCAGATGTACATTTTTTTTATTTGATAAAAAGTAAGAAACATGTGAGTTAAATTAGAAATAGAAATTTATATAGAAGGTGTTTAATTCAGACAAAAAAAATTATATAGAAGATGTTTAATATGATGGAGACTAGCTTTCAATATACTAGCCTCTGAGCACGGGCATGGCTCTTCTATTTTTTGGGTAAAAATTAATTTAGAGCATTTATTATAATTTAGGATTACTATATCTTCCAATCACAAAAAAAGCCTTTCATCACACCCCTAGGTTTTTTTTTTTTTTTTTTTGTGATTGAAAGATATAGTAATCCCAAATTATAATAAATACTCTAAATTAACTCTTACCCAAAAAATAGAAGAGCCTTTTGAGTACGCGCGTGCTTAAAGGCTAGTAAGCTATAACTAAGATTGTAGTCAAATATTGTTATATTTTTATTGGATGTAAATTTTGATAAATCCACCGTTAGATTACATTTTCTTCTTATATCCTCCATGTTTGCAAAATTTACAAAAGATCAAAAATCAATAATTATGTCATCAATTAAATGTTTAAATTTCAAATTTTTGTAATCTAAAATTATTCAAAAAAAAGTTTATAAATCAAATAGTAAATAAAATCCGATTAATATGAAAATATTTTACATGTATTAAAAACATAAAGAACATGTATTCTAATGAAATTTTTTTCAAAATATGTAATCATATTAATTTTTAAAGTAGGAGTTATAATCTTTTTTTTTTCCTTTTTTTTGATAAGGAGGAGTTGTAATCTTAAATTACAATCAAGTCTATAGCCAAACTTTCTTTTTAACTAAAAGAAATTCATAAAATATTTACAAACATAGGACAATGTCAATATTCTTCCAAGCGTATTCCTCCTGCCATAACCTCTCAGAAGGCTATAGTATTATTGTATAAAATATTGTTTTGTAAAACATAATGCATTGACCAAGGCCAATTGCTAAGAAAAATCGTTTTCTTTATAAAGAGGAGACATTTTAAACTTACTGTATGGACAAAATTTAAATACACATTCTTAGGTTCAAATGCAGTATACTAACTTCCTTAATTAAATTCAAATTTTCCACCACCTAGTTGCATTAAATTTAATTAAAAAGTGTAATATACTATATCTAAGGACATATTGATTTACAATTGATAATAAGACTATAAAAAAAAATCTCATGCACAAGATATATATGTATGAACAAAGTTTGTCTACAAACTTGGTTATAGCCTAAGGTTACAACTCCTATTTAAAAAATTAACATGGTAATATATTTCAAGAATCTAATTGTTAAATTGCAAGTTCTTAATATTCTTAACACATATAAAATTTCATGTCAATCAGATTTTATTTTCTATTTAATCTATAAACTTATATTTTATGTATAATTTTAGATTACAAATACTTGAAATTTAAGTATTTGATTGATAACATTGTTATTGATTTTTGATCTTCTAAAATTTTTGCAAACATAGAGAATATGAAAAGAAAATATAATTCAAATGTGGATTTATCAAAATTTGCATCTAATAAAAAGATATTGAGTGGAGTAGTAGACTTAAACTACTACCAAGTTTGTTGCAAAATTTTTTCATATATATATTATTATTCTTATTCTCCATTTCGCAGCATGTGTTGTGAAATAAAAAAAAAAATTATAAATCTTAAATGCGACTCATAAGATAATGGAAAAAGTTTGAAACTCTTCAAACTTCTTATATATATATATATATTTTATTTATTTATTAAATGTGAATCTTAAAAATCTAATCATTACATTATATGTTCTTATTATTCTCCCATACTTGCAAAATTTCAAGAAGATTAAATTTTTAAATTTCTAAAATTTGTATATTAATAACATAAATGTTAGAACATATGTGTTACACATGTTAGGAACATATGTCACTATTTTATATAATTGGATAATTTTTTGACAAAACGTATTTTACTTGTATTTGGATAGATCTACAATGTGTTTAATATTTCAAGAAACAAGATTTCAAGTTCAAGTGTTAAAGCCATACAAGTCTGTTCAAGATTCAAATGTGAAAAGTGCTGTTCATTAAAGCTCGACAGCTAGCATCTATTGAGCCTTGAAGAGCTGTTCCAACCTGTGACTCGATAGCAGCTCAACAAATAGGGTATTTGTCGAGATTTATGAAGTTCAGTTTTTCAGGACTATTTTTCATTCAATCCATAAATATATATTTGAGTTTTCTTTTCTCACAGCCCTAGACATATATAATGATTATTTTAAGGGCCTTCAAAGGTGACACAAGTTGCACAAGTGCAAAGTTTGTTCATGCAAATTGTGACCGGAGATAGAATTTGCTCTAGTTCATATTTCTTGTGAAGAAGCTGTTGTGTTTGTGTACTATAGGATTTTGTAATCAAGGAACTTCTTAATCTTCATCGTGTGATGATCTGAAGAATTTTGTAGTCAACAAACTTCTTTAGTTGGTGATTGAAGTTGCGTACTGGGATCTGCGAAATTTGTTAGTCACGTACTGGAAGCTGTTAGGAACCCGGTGGTTCCTAATGGAGATTGATGGGAATTATAAGGGAATGGATGGGGATTGTAGGGAAATTGACTTAATTCGAGGTAGTCACCCTCCATAGAGAAAGAGAGAGATTAAGAGAGAAAGATGCACTAATGCACTAACAATTTGGTTTATTCTTCATTGATTCCTCATAATGGATTACAATCATGTATTTATAGGAGACTAGCTCTAATCTCATTGGTCCACATGGCCTCATCCTATTGGTTCTATTATTCCCCATGTGCATTAATAATTCCAACATGTGCTAAATGTGATTAACATGCTTGGAATTATAACTAACTAACTAACTATGTTCTATCATTCCCCATGTGCATTAATAATTCCAACATGTGCTAAATGTGATTAACATGCTTGGAATTGTAACTAACTAACTAACTAAATCTCAATACAACAATTATTATCCATATGCTTATAGCATTCCTAACATTTCCCTCCCCTTGAAAATACCTTGCCCACAAGGTGTTGTTGTGAAATAGCATCTTCATCAAAGGAGATCTTCCAATGGACCAATACCGTAGTGACATTTTGATCACCATATTCATGCATTTCTCTTTGACAAGCGGTCCGGTGCACATGAAGGTTTCTTCTTCGTAGATCTTCAAACTTTGCTCAAATTCTTGAGCCTTCAATGGTTCTTCAATCTTCAAGGTCTCATTGGTTCTTTGAACCTTGAAATGTTCTAGTATCCTCAAGACCTCATTTGATTCTAGAACCATTAGAATTCTTGGAGTTTGTATCTTGGATTCTTGGATCACTGACACTTGGATTGCCAATTCTTTGGTCTCTCTCTCTCTCTCTCTCTCTTGTATTGCAATATTACCTTTAGGTAGACAAGATTCGTACAATCAGTTAAGGACTTCTCAGAAAATGTTTGAACTACACGTGTGATATTAGAGGAGGACCATCTGAAAAATGCACTAGCATGTTTAATTTACAGGTGCAATAGTTGTCCATTTGCTAGTATAATTACTAAAAATAATTTGTCAACTTTGTTGTTGTAATAAGTATTAATTTGTCACTATCCATGCAAAAAGGAAGTTTTAATTTGATGCTAATACAACTACTTGACTCAGTTTTCCTGAAAGTTTAATACAAAAGAACTGAAATTTGCCCATTTCAAGTAATGTTTGAAGCTATTAATTTTATCAAACAGTATGAAACAACATTATTATTACTTTTTTTTTGGTACTGTATGCCTCCAGAATAAATCCTCTCATGTAATGACAGTTATTTTTAAAGTTGTAGGTGAAGAGGATTACCAGTCCCCTGGTAATAATGATCCTCTGAGGATAAATTGGACAAGGGAAATGGACCGTTATTTTATTGTCCTTATGTTAGAACAGTTGCACAGAGGGAATAAGATTGGTCGTACATACAATGCTCAAGCTTGGACCTGGATGAATGCATCATTTAGTAAAAAATTTGGATTCCTTTGTGACAGATTTACTAGAAAATCGTTATTGGAGCTTGAGGAAAGAGTATACGGACATCACAGATATCCTCAATCATAATGGCTTTGCTTGGGATGGAATTCGCTAAACAATGACAGCTGATGATGATGTTTGGGAAGCTTATATCAAGGTGCTATTTTTTCTTATTTGTAATGTTGTTAGGATAAAGGGTTATCTCTTTTTGTTTCCCTTGGTTATGACTAAAGAGCACTGAGCATGCCACAGTATGGTAAACATGTGTGCGTGCACGCACATTCTTTCTTTCTCTCCCGCTTGATGAAATGATAAACAGTCTTCATGAAGTAAACTATATGTTGGTGCATAACGTAGGGTGCAGAACATAATCTTATCGATAGTTGAACATTGAACTGTATAGTTTTGATCAGCTTTTGTTTAAAAATGGCATTTTGCAGGATCATCCAGATGCAGTTACATACAGAGATGAGATATTGGGTGATTATTGTGATTTGTGCTTGATTCATGGTAATGAAAGTCAGCATAGTAGATCAAGTTATTTCGACGTAAAAATGGAGATCAACACCAACACCTTGGGGATGGGGATTGACGATATAATTGGAGAGGCGCTATCTCCCGCTACTGAGTTTGAAATATTTCATCAGAAAAGAAAGCGAAAATCTGCTCCTTTGTCAACCTCAGCATGTATCCAAAAGGTTAGGAGAACCATCAAGAAAGAGACCCAAGAGGCAGTTGAGGGGAAGCCATGTGTAGTAAAAACATATTTGGGTACTGAGGAAGACAAAGACTACAGCTTAATAGAATGTATAGTTGCAGCACTTCAAACCGTTCCTGACATGGATGATGAGATCTTCTTGGAGGATTGTGAACTTTTAGAAGATGAGAGAAAGGCCAAGATGTTCGTGGCCATGGATGTTACAGCACGGAGGAAGTGGTTATTGAAAAAGATTCGACGGTAGCATCTATTTTTCTTGTTAATGTCAGATATAATTTTGGTACTTTTTTATTGGGGAGTTTTTCCAATGTAAATCAGATCCTATATTAATGTAAAGGCATTTTTCAATGCAATTTCCTGTATGATTTCCTTATTGAAATTGGAAAAAAAAGGGAATTGAATTTGCTTTTGCTGGGAGGTCCTGCGCATGGTGATGGTTGATTGTAGCTGGATTTATGGTTGATTGCCTGGAATGTTGATGAAAAATACATTCTCAATTGATATTTTTCCCAAAAACAAAAATAGATTGAAGCTTCAACATTTGTTGCACGTTTATATCTTTTAATGCATATATGACGGTAAATGGACTTATTTCTGTTCATGTTAGGGCATAAAATTTTATCTACAAGTGAAAAGGACTTTTTGCCATTTAGCATATTGATATGCAATAAATCTATATGCACTAAATCTTTTAATTGGACTTTTCAAACATCCCCTTTCCCTTTTTGAGTGAGATTTTTGATAAAAAATTATTGTGCTGAGTGGATTATACTTTCTTCACTTTTTCATTTTTCTCCTCTCCGAATAACCAAACAAAGGAAAGTTTAATATTTCCCTTCCCTTCTCTCTTCTTTACGCAATCAGTGTCATGGAAAAAGGGTCAATTTGTAGGAAAATGAGAAACCTGTGAACCTCTCTTTGAACTTGTTAAATTGAATGGAAGGTGGCTACCTACTTTTATTACCATTTGTTTGTTACATCTCACTTTCGAATGACTAATAAGATAGGAAATTACCATTTTGTTTGACCACAATGACCAGTATGTTGCTTAGAAAGTTCCAAGATTTATTTTAGGTTTCACACGGAAACTTGCATGATATTGCAATAAAAAAGGCATCTGTGGTTCTTGGAAAGTTCAGAGTCACACCAAGAGCAATGTAAAAAGCATCAATATGGGACTTTAAAGTTCAAAGAGTTGCTGGACACACCGAAAGCAATCCACCTTTAAAGGCTTCTCTTGCTTGCATTCACCTTCTTCCTAATTTGTCTCACTTTCCGGGGTTATATTGCAATCCCTTCACAGTTTTCTTTCTCCTCCTTTCAGATCTTTACAGCTGTTTGCTCATAAATCTTGATGGCTCTTGTGACCTGCAAAGAAGCCTCATCTTCTTCTTTCACCCACCAACCCAAGAAATTTGATGTCTTCTTGAGTTTTAGAGGTGAAGATACCCGTCTTGGTTTTGTCGGTCATTTGTATAATGCCTTGTGTCAACGGGGTATTAACACTTTTATTGATAATAACCTTCAAAGGGGGGAAGAAATTTCTGTAGGACTTTTCAAAGTCATTGGAAGTTCAAGGATTTCAATAATTGTATTCTCTGAAAACTATGCATCCTCCAAATGGTGCTTGGATGAACTTACCAAGATTGTTGAGTGTAAGAAAAAAGACCAGTTAGTGCTACCGATTTTTTACAACATAGATCCATCAGAGGTTCGTAACCAAAAAGGAAAGTTTGGAGAAGCACTATCTAAACATGAAGAAAAATTAAAGGATTACAAGGTGCAGAGCTGCAGGGAAGCTTTATTTGAAGTTGCAAATATATCTGGTTGGCATTACCAACATAGGTATGAATTTAATGACAACTATTGTACTTTTTATGAGTTTCACTGGTTTGTTATGATAACTGATTTTATTGTTAAACAACAATTACCACTAATTTATCAGTGTTAGTTTTTTGGCCAAATTATGAATGAATTTTTTTTTCTTCATATCTACACCGATAGAAGGATTTTCTTTTTCTTTTTCCTTTTTGAGAAAACACTAGTATAGAAGTTAGTAGGCAATGTAGAAATAGAAAGATTTTAAAAATAAAATAAAAAATTACCTTACCAATTAAATAGGTGTTTCTCCCACATATTATTTATTTAAAAAATGTTTCCTCCTTAATAATTTAGTTCTATTATTAAAAATGAGTTGTAAGTTGTAACAAGTTTCAATTATCAGTAACTAGATTTTCATTGCAACTCACACTCAAAAAAAAGAAAAAGATTTTCATTGCAACTTTATGCTAAATGTATAGTTATCATAATCGTACCAAAACAATGGTTTTTTTTTTTTTTTTTTTGGTTGTTGTTGAGTCAAACAATGGTTGAACCCTCAAGTTGGTAAACAATATGAAAATCTGGACGTTATGACAGAAACGTTAGTTTCACAACCAAAAAGTTGATTAAATCATGAAAATTGATGGTTTTAAAAAAAAAAAAAAAAAAAAAAAAAAAAAAAAAAAAAAAGAAAGAAAGAAAGAGAAAAATACTAAATCACATGGTTTTTTTCAAATCGTTTGGTCTTTAATGTTAATTTTTTTTATCAAATTAGTTACTATACTTTCCTTCAATTATGCACTTTTATTTATGGTCTTTTAAGTCTTTAGCTTTTAAACTTTGAAATGAGTAGTCAAATGATCAATTCAAGTATCTTATTATTTAGTAATTATTTATATAAACATATATAAATTCAATATATGAACAATAATATCCTATTAATTTCAATCTATGTAATGCCTATATATTTATGTTTAAAGTGAATGTAAGTTCATCTTTTTATAATTTATATTCTTTTTGTATTTTTTAATTTATTTTAATTTGTTCATATTTAAAATAAATTTATCATTAGTACAACGGTTGAGTCAATCATCTAATGGTTGAACCAATGAACTACCACACCACCTTGATGATTGAATGCTCAATACGTCATGACAACTATGTCTAGATCCCTAAAACTAATATATATATATATATATATATGCTAACATAATGATAGTTATAGATTTATGAATTTGTACATGCCACTTACTTTATTTGATAATTATTCAAATTTAATTCACAAGTTGAACATCTTAAATTTAGTTCATTTTCAATTTTGTTTTCTAAATTTTGTGTGTGTGTATATATTATAAAAATCTAAATCATATATTGTTTTCATATTCTATGAATGACAGTTGTAGCGAGTTTGAATTTATCCAAGGAATTGTTGAAAGGATCTCAAATTTTAAATTAAACTGCTCACCATTATTTGTCGCACGATACCCAGTTGGAATAAATTATCATGTAATGACCATACTTTCAGATATTAAGTCAAATGATGGTCATATAATAGGTATCTATGGCCCTAGTGGAATTGGTAAGACAACAATCGCAAAAGCTATTTTATAGAATTTGTGATGAATTTGATGGATTTTGTTATCTAGAAAATTTAAGAGAAAGATCGGGGACAAATGCTGGTGTAATCGAACTACAAGAGACACTTCTTTTTGAGATCTTAAGGAATACAAATTTAAAGGTGGGTAACAAATCGAGAGGAATCAATATGATAAAGGAAAGACTTTCATTTATGAGGATCCTTTTAGTTCTTGATGATGTGGATAAACGGATCCAAATAGAAAATTTGCTTGGAAGATGTGATTGGTTTGCTTCTGGAAGCAAAATCATTATAACAACAAGAGACAAACACTTGGCAGCTACTCTTGGAAATTGTTGTTCAACCTACTCGGTTAAGGAATTAGATCAAGATGAAGCTCTTGAACTTTTTAGTATGCACGCCTTCCAAAGCAACAAACCCAAAGATGATTATTTGGAACTTGCAGACAGAGTTATACAATATGCCAAGGGATTGCCGTTGGCTCTAGTAATAATTGGTGCTGATTTGTATGGAAGAACTAAACCTGAATGGAGAAGTGCAGTAGAAAAGTATGAAAGAATTCCTAATGAAGAAATAAAAAAAATACTTGAAATAAGTTATGTAGGATTGGATAAAACTGAAAAAGATATTTTCCTTGATATTGCATGCTTCTTTGAGGGATTTCCTAAGGAGTATGTCATTGATATACTGGATGCTTGCAATTTATATCCAATTCATGGAATTCAAAGACTTATCGATAAGTGCCTAATAACCGTTGGTCAATAAGATAAATTGTTGATGCATGACTTGCTACAACAAATGGGTAGGGACATTGTTCAACGGGAATCACCAAACTTGCCTGGAGAGTGCAGTAGGCTATGGTGTTATGAGGATGTTCATAAAGTACTAACACAAAATATGGTATGCATTATCTTGGTTCATTTTCTACCTTTTTTCTAATGGCAAATGTAGTGATTATTTTTCATTTAAATGTTGAAGAAAATTTAACTTTATTAGTTTAGTTCTTATTTAAATTAACCGTCATTACGCTTTAGTGAATTTTATTGTATAGCGTGATTGACTTGATGCTTTGTCTAATTAGGGATCAGAAAAAATTCGAGGCATAAGGATATGCTCACCTGAATCATCAAAGATGAAATTAGAACCTAAATGTCTTGAAAAGATGAAAAATCTCAAGTTCCTCATAGTTAGTAATGTAGATATTTGTAGAGGTCTCAAATATCTTCCTAACGAATTAAGGGTTCTTGATTGGTCCGGATTTCCTTTATCTTCCTTACCACCTAATTTTGATCCTCAAAATCTCATTGCATTGAACATGCCAGAAAGTCGAGTTACATTGGACAAGCTTTTCAAGGTATAATCATTTTTATTTATTTATAATTATTATTACTTTATTAAACTATATTTTAATAACGTTTGTTGGGGTTAAAAATTTTGATTTTCTTTTTTCTACAGAGGATACAATGCAAAAACTTGACATATATGAATTTCAATTCCAATCAATACATTAGGGAATTACCCGATTTATTGAGTGCCACCCCAAATGTAAAGAAATTGGATCTCCGAAATTGTAGAAAATTAGTCAAGATTCATGACTCTATTGGATGTCTTGATAAGCTTGAAAGCTGGGACCTCTTTAGTTGTGATGAACTTCAAATTCTCCCAAGTTGTATTGTGATGAAATCTCTTAAATATTTATATCTTTTTAATTGCAAAAGGATTAAAAGGTTACCCGATATTCCCCAAGAAATGGAAAATTTAAAGTTTTTAAGTCTAGGACACACTGCTATTAGAGAGCTTCCTCCGTCAATTGAGAATCTCACTGGGCTTGAGCGATTAGAAATAGGTTCCAGTTTCTATTCGTGTCAACTTCCTAGTTGCATTTAAAAATTGCAGCAAATTCGCGAACTCTTGCTTTTTGGTAATGTCAAATTTCTAAAGGACGTGGGGATTGGTAGACAAGCAGCAACGTGCAATTCTTACGGTGGCTTTTATAAATATTGTTTTCCAAAGTTGAATTTTCTAAAAAAGTTGACTTCTTGCTTCACCCACTCAGAGAAATATCTATTATCAGGGAGTAAAGATTTGAACCTCAGAGAAAGCATTATCAGATTCAATAGATTAAATTGGCTTGTAATTTGAGATTCCAAGTTCCTTAAGAAAATTCCAAAGCTTCCAGAAAGTATAAGACTTGTAGATGCAACAAACTGCATATCGTTGAATTCAGAATCATTAAGAAAATTAATCCTTCAGGTACCCCTCTCTCTCTCTCTCTCTCTCTCTCTTAAAGTAATAATAGAAACAATTTTGGTTACCTTTGCAAATACATTTACTAGATTTGCTAAACTTCAATTTCTTAAAATTCCTAATTTCATGCAGTTTGGAAGAATTTTAGGGCTTTCACCAAATATGAAATGTTCAGGTGTGAAACACAAAGTATTAATGGATTCGCATTCATATCGCAAATTATCGAATCAGATTGATTGCTCTTCCCGGGTCTCCCTCTCCAAGTTCATCGCAATTCATAATGAGTTCTTTCCCACTCTAGATATGTATCTGTTTGATTATGAAGAGATATATGATATTACAGTACCAGGAAAGAAGATTCCGAATTGGATCAATCATCAAAGCATTGAAAGTTCCATATCATTCTGGGTTGGTCCTGAGTTTCCATCAATTGCTGTTTGTGTTGCTCTTCATCTAATTCCGTTGAAGGATAGTTACGCTAATAATGATAAACACGGTTCTATTCGTGATGATAGTATCAATTGTCTTTTTCATATCCACATTTCTACCGATAGTCGTAAGCGACGTCTCATGGTTACGCGGCATTTTTATGGATTGAAGTGTGATCATCTGTGGTTTCGCGGAGAACCTCACGGCCGATTACAGAGGAGATTCGGAGACTTGATGCAAGGTGATCGGAATCATGTTGAGATTTCATGTAAAATCGATCACTGGGTAAGTGAAAACGGAAAATGTGCTCCTGTGATTGCAAGGATGGGAGTACATGTGGAATGCGTATGTCCTCCTCAGAATTCCGTTATCATCCAACACAATTCTCAAAATGTTGCTGACGACACAGAGCTGCTCGCACCTTTACTATCTCCAAATGGTTCACAGACAGACTCAGACGCAGGAGACACTTCAAGCTCCTCTAGTCCCTGAAGACATCTGATTCAAGGCGTCCAGTGGATATAGCAAATGGGCTTGACTTATGGTAATGGGTTTGATTTGGGTTCTTCTTCAATAGCCAATCCCTTTATAAAAAATGACTCCATTTTCAATCTATATCCACCGTCAAAGAAACCGAGTCCAATGCGAAGAAATATGCCCAGGTATTATTTTTAATGGAATTAGTAATATGATCTGTTGTTGAGTTGCATTCCTTTTAATGGAAAAGAAGTTTTCAAAATTCTTTTAGAAAAAGTACAAAGTTCTGCATTGATGAAGATCAATGGACAAGTAAAGCCAAAAAAAAAAAAAAATTTATATTGATGAAGATCAACATTGCTTGATCATACTCAAGAGATTACTTGTACTGAATTAGAAATATTGGTTTAATTAGTTAAGCATATTTTCTTACGAGATTTGATGGGGCAGAGTGTCACTTGCCAACTGAGGCCTGCTAGATTTGGCAGAAGTAAGCATTTAACTGGGAGTTGCTTAAAATCTTAGGAAGGATACAATTAGCAGTAAAGCAGTTATTGACACATAAGCCATTTTTTCAAAGTTAATGAGGGAAGAGGGAATTGTGTATTTGTGTTTGGAGTTAATGAAACAAGAACTGTATTAGGGATTCTAAAATTTACTACAGCACATAAACTCATTTACATACATACCCTTATAGGTTTTAACAGCTGGTTGAAAAATATTATAAGCATATGACTTAGATTTCTGATGTGCACTCTGCACAAGTCTTGCACCTTTTTTTTATTTTATTTTTCGATAATCTGGATGTCTTAGATTCATACAAACAAAATTTAAGTAACATTGGGAACCTAAGAAAATGATGAGGTAAAGTAAATCATATAATTAATTAATAAAATTCGTGCAATGCTCCAACCTAGGAGTAATGGATCTACAAAATTAGGTGATAAGTAAGAAACAGTATAGTATCATAAAATGGTGTAAACCTTTTGGTTTTTTGGAATATATTAGTATGGATTAGAAATCTCTGTCATTTGCTTTAAATTTGGTGGGGATTAAATGTGGTTGGAGGAGATTCCATCCAACATACAAAGCTTAAATGCCACCAATGTACTACTATTTGTAATTATTAATATTTTTTCTCTATATTAAAAAATTAAAAAAAAAAAAAAAAAGAATGAGAAGAAGCTTTTGGAAAGTTTAGGAAAGAAAATTATTTCAAAAATTAGCTTTTCTCTTTATTTTTTTTTTAAAATTGTTTTTGGAATAAGAACACAATAGTAGCTAGTAATATGGGTCTATAGAGAAGAATGGCAACGTGGAACTTGTGATACATGAACATTGTTTTGGATTGCATTGTAGATTCTCTGTTTTGTTTTTATTTTTGTGTATTGGTGTGACACTCGTCAAATTTCTTTGTTTTTGACAGATATCATTACAGGGCAAGATGGACTTCAGCTTATGTCTCCACTCTGCATTGTGAAATTCTCAGTTCTTTTGAACAGATCCCCAACTTTCATTTTCAGCATTACAGGTTATTCACACTTCTCTATGGACCTATCATCATCTTGTGGGGACGTACAATTGAGCTAAGCTATCTTAGTTGTCTGCTTCTTTGCTTTGAGGCTCCCATATTAAAAATGAAAATGGGTTCAAGTGACTTCGTTTTGGTGGGAGAGTACTGGGTGGTCTTCAAGGCTATAAGGTAGGTTCTCTTCTCATGCCAAAATAAGTTTGTGGTTGCTGCTAGAAACTATGTTTTAGGCAGTTTGGAATGTGGTGATTGAATAAATGTGGACATTGTAATTGGCAGAAATTATATTTGACAAAAGGATGCTGGATTGCTCTTTTTAGAGTACTTTAGAGTTTGCCTGTTTTCCTTATCTCTTCAGTGTGCTGATCCATGTGGCAAATATGTAAGATAAACTGAAGTTCAATTTCCATTTTTTTTGATTGGTTCATTTGATAATTATATTTTGTTCCTTTCTAAGAATCATATCAAATAGTTGTAAAATCGAATTTTTTAAAAAGATAGAAGATTTCCTCCAATAGTTTTCCTTTCATTAGCTACTGCTTTGTTCACATGTTTTTTTTTTTCATTTTAGTTAGTCAGTGATTAAAAATTGTTTTACCAATTAGGTGTCACATTGAATAGCCCTGTCCCAGCAAGTGCATTCTCAAATGATTTGTTAAATGAATTGTTATCCCCCCATAAATAAATTTTATCATTCCTGTTGGTGCATAAAATAAGGCCATTCCTCTGCTGATGGTGAATGTCCAAGAATAAATCTGACATAAAAAAATGGATCATTACCTCTTTGGATTGTTACAATACCAAATGCTTAATGGGAATAAAGTTAGCAATGGATTCATGGTCAAGGCTTGGATTGAAATGGTCAGACTTTTCAATGGGAAATTTGGTCTCACCTTCACAAAGATGCTCAGCATAGGTACAAACATTTGAGGAAGCAATGTAATGATACAAAGGTTCATAATGGGTTGTCTTGAGATTGGGAGAAATAGTAACCTCTGAGATTATGTCTAGGATTCTTATACCTAGGTTAATTTCCATTTATCCATTCTAGTATCTTTAGACAATTATTTGCTTTATTTTGTTGCTTATATATAAAATATCAGTCATATAGAAATAAATATGTGCCAAACTATTTGAAATGATTTGTTATAGATGGCAAAGAGGTTACTAACAGAGAAAACATTTTTGTATGCAGTGCATATTTCAACATTAAAGACCCAGATCTGATGATTGGTATGTTTGTTCAGCATTGAGTGCTTTCAAAATAATTCATTAATGTATTGTCGGCTTATATTGTTGTATTTTCATGGTAGTGTTTCTTGACCTACAATATTAGAGTCCTTTCAGTTGCATTATCTCAGTTTTTGTCATCCAAAATCTCATGTTGTAGAACCCACAATTTTCAGTCTATTGGATTTATGGAAATCCAAATTCTGATAAGAGGGTATAACCAAGTGAGTCAAGATATCGGCTTTAATGGTGTGTGTGTGAGTTTCTTTTGTCAGGCCTTCCACCCTGCCAAAAAAAATTAATTATTTGGATTGTAGTAAAAAAAATTAATTAGATGTGACAAGTGGGTCTGACTTTGATATGGGATTTGCTTTAACTGTTGGACATGGGTTTATTTTGGGTTCCTCATCACTGGCCTATCCCTCTGTGAACTATGATTCCAATTTCAACTCATAGCCACAGTGAAAGAAAATTACAACCTCTTGATCAAATTCAAGGAAACAAGGCAAGGTACTATTGTTACTTTGAAAATGTTTTCCTTTGCATCATCTTTGTTTAATTTCTTTTGAGTTGTTGAATGCCAGAGTATGTCTCCCTCTTTAGTTTTATTGTTTGATTTTCATCTTTGTCACTTCGCACTCTCTTTCATTATATTAACATGCTCATCATTAAAGGGGTATTAAGCCAATTTGAAAGGATATAGTAATGCAAACAAAAGAATAGAACTAATGAAAGAAATTAGTAATATGATTTGTTGCTGAGTTGCATTCCTTTTAATGGAAAAGAAGTTTTTAAAATTCTTTTAGTGAAAAGCATAAAGTTGTGCAATGGACAAGTAAAGCCAAAATGAAAATAATATTTTATATTGATGAAGATCAGCATTGCTTAGACATACTCAAGAGATTACTTATACTAAATTGGAATTATTGGTTTCATTAGTTGAGCATAGTTTCTTATGGGATTTGAAGGGGCAGAGTGGTAGTTGCCAAATGAGGCCTGCTGGATTTGGCAATAGTAAGCATTTAGCTAGGAAGGATACAATAACCGGTTAAGCAGTTATCGTCTTGTCCTCTTCTAAGATACAATAAGAATAATATTTAAAAAGTTAAAAAAAAAAAATTTTCAATATTTTATATATATGGATTTATGGGTAGAAAGCAGGATATTTGAGATAGGAAATGGCTTATGGAAGAAAAATCCTACTTTGGAGATGGTGAAAGGAGTTGCACATAAGCCATTTTCCAAGGTTAATGAGGGAAGAGGGAGATGTGTATTTGTATTTGGTGTTAACGAAACAAGAGCTGTATTAGGAATTCTTAAATTTACTACAGCACATCAACCCATTTACATACCCTTATAGGTTTTCATAGCTTGCTGAAAAGATATTATTATGGAATACTCTTTTAAGCTTACGACTTAGATTTTTGATGTGCACTCTGCACAAGTCTTGCACTTTTTTTTTTTTTTTTTTTTTGATAATCTGCACAAGTCTTACATTAATGCCAACAAAATATAAGCAATATTGGGAACTTAAGAAAATGACAAGGTAAAATAAATAATAGAATTAATTATTAAAATTCATGCAATGCTCAAACCTAGGAGTAATGGGTTTACAAAATTTGGTGTTAAGGAAGAAATAGTATAGTATCATAAAATGGTGTAATCCTTTTCTCCTTTTTTTTTGGAATATATTAGTATGGATTAGAAATCTGTCATTTCCTTTAAATTTGGTGGGGATTATATGTGGTTGGAGGAGATTCCAGTCTCCAATGTACAGTTATTTGTAATTATTACTAATTTTCTATTATCTCTATATTAAAAAAGAATAAGAATGAAAAGAAGCTTTTGTGAAATTTTACACTTATACAAATTACTTCACTACTGTGTGAAACTAACTTATCTTACCTTTGAAAGTTTGGAACAATAATTCTTTCATAAATTACCCTTTTTCTTTATTTATTTTTTTTATAAATTATTTTTGGAAATAAGAACACAATGGTAGCCAGAGATATGGGTGTATTGAGAAGAATGGCAAAGTGGAACTTACGATACATGAATGCTAATTTGGATTGCATTCTGGATGCTTTCTTTTGTTTTTATTTTTTGTGTACTGTTGTGACACTTATCAAAATTCTTTGTTTTTAACAGATATGGTTACAGGGCAAGATGGACTTCTGCTTATGTCAACACTTTCCACTGAGAAATTCTCAGTTCTCAGTTCTTCAGCATGATAGGGGTTTGACTAAAGGGGATTGTAGGAGCAACATGAGGCATCTAATTCAGATTCCAGGTGGGAAAGGGAATGGAGATTCTCTATGGACCTATTATCATCTTGTGGGGATGTACAACTGGGCTAAGCTATCTTAGTTGTCTGCTTATTTGCTTTAAGACTCCCAAATGACAAAATGAAAATGGGTTCAACTGACTTCGTTTTGGTGGGAGAGTACTGGGAAGTGTTCAAGGCTATAAGGTTGGTTTTCTTTTCATGCTAAAATAAGGCAGTTTGGAATGTGTTGATTGAACAAATGTGGACATTGTGATTGGCAGAAATTATATTTGACAAAAGGATGGTGGATTGCTCTTTTTAGAGTATTTTAGAGTTTGTCGACCCATTTTCCTTATCTCTTCAGTGTGCTGATCCATGTGGCAAATATTTAAGATAAACTGAATTGCAATTTCCTTTTCTTTTTTTTTTTGATTGTTTCATTTGATAATTAGATTTTCTTCCTTTCTAAGAATCATATCAATAGTTGTAAAATCGAATTCAAAAAAAGAAAAGGAAAAGCTTTTCTCTAATAGTTTTCCTGTCTTTCCCTGACATAGGCTTGGAGAAGGAGATTCCTTTTCTCAGATCCACTTGTCATCCCTAGTAAATTTGATGCTTTATCCATTGCTTTGTTCACATGTATTTTTTATCATTTTGGTTAGTCTGTGATAAAAACTACTTTTACCAATTAGGTGTTGCAATGAATAGCCCTGTCCCGGCAAGTGCATTCTCAAATGCTTTGTTAAATGAATTTTTATCACCCCATAAATAAATTTTATCATTCCTGTTGGTGCATAAAAGAACGCCATTCCTGTGCTGATTGGTGAATGTCCAAGAATAAATCAGACATAAAAAATGGATCATTTGCTTAACAGGAATAAAGTTGGTGATGGATTCGTGGCCGAGGCTTAGATTGAAATGGTCAGACTGTTCAATGGGAAATTTGGTCTCACCATCACAAAGATACTCTGAGGCATAGATACAAACATTTGAGGATGCAATGTAATGATACAAAGGTTCTTCTTGAACAGATAGGGTTGTCTTGAGATCAGGAGAAATGGTGACCTCTGAGATTATGTCTAAGCTTCTTATACCTAGGTGAATTGCCATTTATCCATTCTAGTATATTTAGACAATTATTTGCTCTATTTGTTGCTTATATTATAAAATATCTAGGTGCATCCTAATATTTTGTTACACAAAATTGGAGTTCAACAATAATGTCCTCTGGATGGAGATTGATGATAATTGGGAGTTTGAAAATCTTATGAGAGAAAGAACAAAAATCTGCTACTTTGTAAGCCTCGTATTTGTGTATTGTGGAGAGGCCATCATGGAGTAGTTTGGAGTTGGGAAGCTTGCTAGTTGGTATAACCCTTGAAGGCAGAAAGTTGTTGACCTTACTTTCTAATGCACTGTCTAAAAAGTGATTTACTTAAGCACTACGTACTTATAAATTGTAAAAAAGCAGATGGAAAGCTCTGTGCAATCTGTCCTAATGCTCTCTATGTCTCTGTTTTGTAGGTACTCATGTGCTTATGAAACAACTCAGGTTTTGCAATCTCAAGACCAGAGAGGCCTGTTAGAGTGTGCACACCTCCTGATAGTTGCCAGTTGATGATTACCACTAAACAGTTTTGTGGTCAAATCACAAGAAGGGGGAAAAAAAAGACTGCTAAGATGTTTGGCAATCAAAAAAATTATATTGGAAGAAGCCTAAAGGATTTTCTCACCTTGTCCTCTTGATTTCAAGTCATATATTGGAAGACTAGGAGTGATTGTGGAAGACACTTCTGACTAGCTTAAGCAGGGGGTATAAGTGTTTTTCTGTTCATAACAAGGTATTTACTGAGTCGTTTTACTAGCCCCTTTCGTTGTATTAATGCAAAAATTATTTGTATGCCCATTGCCCATTCAATTTTAATGTACATTTTTTAGGTGGGTTTGGGCTTATGCTTCTAAACTTCAACCCAAGAAGAAAAAAGCCCACGAATCTCCCTTGAAAGACACTGTTTGACACTAATTTACTTTTATAACACTCTAAAGTTGTAAATGGTCAAAAGGTTCGTATCAAATTACTCATTTCAAGGTTGATTTTGACTTTTGACTTTAATAGCTTTATCTATGTAAAATGAGGTATAAGCATATTATGATACATCATTATACACTTGATAGAAATTTTGTTTTTAATTTTTACATGGCAAATTTTTTGTTAATGACTCGAATTTAGCAACAGTTTAAGTTGGGCTGATCAGGCCTCTACCTATTTTGTAGACCATTTGAAACCTTCGTATGGTCCTAATTTCCCTTAGTAATATTAAAAAAAAAAAAAAATCTAGGAAAACTTTATGGACATATTATCCATTTTCACACCCAAATCCCACAACAGACTAGTATCAGCCTGTGATTGGTGCACCCAAATCCATTTTTTCACCAAGTTCCGTGATAGTCTCATGCCATGTATTAGTGTTGTAATCTAATCATAAGTTAACAGCCTAGCAAGTTGTGAAAATTAGTGCGAATTTGGGTGTGTCCGTATATGGAAGTTTTTCCATATGATTGGGTTGGTTTTTCACAAGGAAAATGCTAAAACTACAATATATTTTACAAACTACTGATGAGATAAGTGGTTATTAGGAAGTAAAAAAGTAATGTCAATAGTGGGCCTAGATGAGAATCAGTAAAAATTTGTCCCATTAGTAATTGCAACAATATTGTAAAAAGTTTGTGTTTAAAACATTACTCATTTCACAATATGGCTAATAAATAGATTTCAGTTAAATAATGAAGGATCCGGTTAATTGGTGCCCTTAGGGCATTTGTTTATGGAAATTTTTATGAAAGTTTTAATACCATTTTGACGGAAAATATAAAATGCTGTAAAAAAAATTAGTTTTTCTTTTTCTTTTTTCATAACAAATTTCTAAAATATTTTCCAAACCAATGCACTTATAACATCCGTTAACTTTTCCCAATGAATACCTCAATGAAAATTAATGGTGGGTCACTAATTGGTACGCTATTTTTAGATTATAATTCATTTGTAAGTATGTGTAATAAGATTTATTTACTGCGGTGGGTTCTAGTTAGTTCAATTGGTAAAAATTTTTATGGTTAAATAAGAGATCTGGGGTTCAATTCCTGCCTACACCAAAAACTGATTAGTGTCTTAGTTTGATGATAAAAAACTATCATCAGGAGCGGACGCCATAGTTGAAATTCTCTAAAAAAAAAAAAAAAGGAATTATCTACTGTGGTTTTTTAATTCATTTCAGCTTGTTTCATCCTAGAGTACGTGTCAATAACCTCTTAACTTGTTTCATTATGGAAAACTCCATTTATTGATGCTAATGGCTGCCCTTGTCCATTGTTTAAATGATAAAAGGATTTTTTTTTTTTTTTTAATGAACATATATTAGGGAAACTTCTAATACTGACTAGTTTGAAAAGCCAACCACAGTAAGTTCAGATAAGAATAAAAAGATATAATAAATGCTGATGAGAAGAAGAAAATGTTAATGAAGAAATAATTTTGCAAAATGATGAACATTATTATAACATTGAGTCTCTTTTATTTTTTTGAGGGAAAATTATGACATTAATTTTGATGAAATTGGTTAGACAAGATGATGAATAAGATGAAAAAGAACCGTTTTTTTGGTTCATTATTATGCTTTATTACTTTTGAGTTTAATCAATTTGTATATGTATGTCATAAACACGTATTAATTTGATTTATTTAGTTAGTTTTATTAAATATTACTATATTATATAAGTAATAATTAGGAATTTACTACTTTTTTTTAACTTGAGTTTCACGTACTCGAGTTTCATGAAAAATAGCCATCAATTTTTTATGTAACTCGAGTTCTAAAAAATAACCCGGCAAATTTAAAAGTTATTTTTTCAAAGAATTCGAGTTCCTAAAACTCGAGTTATATGGCAATCTCGAGTTTTATAAACTCGAGTTTCAAAAAATTAGTACATTTATATATTTTTTCAAAACAATGGTAGATTTTTACATATTTTGCCAAATAATATTATTTGGCCCTTTTGTCCTCGATCCTTTCATTCTTCCTACATTTATCAACACACTCTTAACGACCGTGAAAAGACAAAAACCCCATAAGCTAGGCACCCAGAAAGACAAAAACCCCATCAAGCTGATTAACGGGAAGACAAATGCAGTCACCATTCCCACATGGAAAATGGTGCTCATAGTCATAGGCATTCATTTGGTTAAACATTGACAGTTTGGTCAATTTTTCTGTTATGGAGTGGTGCAGGAGTACGATATAGCAGTCCACGTAGAGGAGTATGTCTCTCAAAGCAGCCAAACGGCAACCACAGTGTTTCTTTCTCACTCTCTCTCTCTCTCTCTCTCTGCGATTTCTCTCCACAATTCAAAGGTATCAAACACACCCTCTCTCTAAATCATAAAACACACACACACACACACACACACACACATGTTTGGACTTTTGGCTTGACTCATCCTTTTGTGTATTGGAAGCATAAATAAAAGGAACTGTGGTTGGAATGACATTCTGTTTTGATTTTTTTATGAAAACCCAATACAGTGTACCACATATAATTGAATATTTTCCCCCTATCCTTCATTTTCTATTAGTTTTCTCAAGAATTAGACAAGGTGTTAGTATGTATAATTTGAGCTCGAATTTTATAGTAGTTTCTCTTAAATATCTTCATTTTGACAGCTGATTTAGGTTTGAATTTTTATTTTGCAATTATAGAATTCTTAATTTAGCTATAGATAAGCAAAAAGTTCAGAAACTCTGTTAATGAAACTCTGGGTTTTCGTTTTCCGAGAGACCCCAATGATCTTTTAATATCTAGGATTTAAAATCGTCCACCTTTCTCTTTAGCTTTCTAAGCAGCTAAAAAAATGGGTAACATGTAGAACTTAAGCTCAGAATAATATATGTATTAAGATATCCGGGTAACTCTACTGCAGAGTTCCTAAAATCTTATCCATTCATTTTTAAAGGAGTGGATTATATTTTACGACGTATCAACGTTTTATAAAATATTGACTATCACCATTTTGGTATCTATTTAAATTATTGATGATGTGCCAAAAGCAATCCACTCATTCCAAAACAAATAGATAGGATTTTAGGAATTCCATGATGAAGTCAGCCTAAAAACTCTGGAGGATCCTAATTCTTTGGTATAATCAGTGTGTTTGCTATAAGTGTTCATTAGTTTGAGTTTGAATTGTTAAACGAATTGAAACAAGAATGCAAATCTTATTAATGGGTTTCAGATATTTCTGGCGAATTTGAATTTTCCACCTCTATAGCTAAGGACTAGGTTGACTTGTTGTTTATGGATTGGAAGCATAGCATAGGAATGGACCTTATCACTAGAATGATAGTCTGAATGTTTTAGGGGGAAGAAATGGGCACTCAAACACCTGCAATTAGCAATCGTACAAGGACAAACTAGACACCAGCAATGGAGTGCTATTTTATTGATCTTTTGTTAGATCAGGTGCATAGGGGGAATAGGATGGGCCATACATTAAAAAAACAAGCTTGGACTGATATGCTGACCATTCAATGCCATTTTGGATCCCCATATGATAAAAAGGTCTTGAAAAGTCACTACACTAATTTGTGGACTCAATTCAATGAGTTGGTCAGAATGGATTTTCATGGGATGATACTAAACAAATGGTGGTTGCCAGTCATCATGTTTGGGATGCTTACATCAAGGTGCTTTAGTTTTGTTAATGTTTTGATTTGATCTATACCTTTGGTGTCATAGTGAGTGCTGACTTGACATTATACACATGCAGGCTCACCCAGAGGCACAATTCTATAGAAACAAAGCCTTGATGAACTACAATGATTTGTGCTTGATATATGCACATACAACAGGGGATGGAAGATACAGCCTATCAAGTCATGATATAGACTTTGATGATGACATTCAAGGAGTGAATACTGGTGTGTTTTTATATCCTGTCATGGATCAGCAGAAATGATGCATATGCGAGTGGCATTGGAATATATGCTATTGGTTTTTTTTTGGCTTAAATTACCATTTTTCATTGTAATTGATTTGGTTATACTATCTAATTCTTTATTATTACTACTATTTTATTCTAGAGAGTGTGCATAATACAAGAAAGTGACATAAGCAACAATCCCCTCCCCCTTTTTCTCATGAGTCTATCCAGAGATAGATGGGACTCTATGCCCCATAGAATTTAATAAATTTTGAAGTAAAAATGGCCTTTTACCATCTTTGAAATTTGTACACTGCAATCCCTCTTTTAGCTAGTCTTTGGGCAGTGATCTCTGGTCTGCTTTCCACAAGAATCAGTAATGTGCTTACTGCTGATTCTGTGCTTAGCCAATTACGACCTAAGTAGTACCTAATGATAAGACTTGTAGTTGTGTTTCTTTGCAAACCTTTTTGTATCAGAGGAGAAATAAGCACCTTTATTTACATCCACATAAAAGAGGAAAAAAATGTTGCAGAGAAATGAGCACATCGTGCTTGGCTTTGTGAACACTTGATTGAACTGGCCTTGATGGGTTTTTTTTTGGAAGCGATAGTAATTAATTTCATATCTTACTTCATTTGGTAGCTAGGAACTGGATGCAGTAAGATTGATTGAAATTACATATGATCTATGTTAGCTTATTGTAATGTGTATTTCAAGATAATCTATTTTGAATGAATAAAAACTACTTTTACTGATTAGGTGTTGCAATGAATAGCCTTGTACCGACAAGTAAAGGGCATTCAAAAACAGATTGGACATGGACCAATATTTTGTCAAGCTTTTGCTGGACCAACTTAAAAAAGGCAATAAGATCTGTAATCCATTCAAGAAACAAGCATGGAATGATACCTATCAAAAAAAAAAAAAAAAAAAGAAAAGAAAAAAAGAAACAAGCATGGAATGATATGGTCACGTTGTTCAATGGAAAATTTGGCTCTAAATATGAAAAGAGTTACTATTTGTCTACTTGGTTATTGGTATTCATTTTTACTGTATTTTCATGTGTACAATTGCTGATGTAGGCACACCCAGATGCGCACTCATATCATAGGAAGGCCTTGCTAAGCTATGGAGATTTGAATTGATATTTGGAAATGCAATCAGCAACGGACATTGCAGTCATTTATGGCAAGGGAGAAACTTTGAAGATGATATAATACATATCAAGACGGGTTAGGTTCATTTCTTGAATGTGTAGGAGGACCTTTATAGGGAACCTGTATTCTTGAGGACATCCTCTTCAATTTATTAATATAGTCCTGTTTACTTATCGAAATAAAAATGCTGGTTTCATCTTTATACATGCAACTTGGGATTTATTGATTGTCACAATTAGGACTCTGGTTAATATTAGGGTGTCCAGTAGGTCTTTAACCTTCACAAATGGAATTTTATCAGATATGTTTAATTACAGAGATTCGTATACTGTATGACAGTTTTTTTTTTTCTTGATGTATGCTATCCTTAAATGGAAGTTCAATTTATAGGTTCTAGTTTTTTCATTACATGCCTGTAGGCATGCCCAGTTCATTAAGATCCATGAGATTTTAATTCATTTTAATAATTTCTTTAAATTTTCTCTTAGGGTTGGGACAGATTTACTAGGCTGTGGGTATTGTTCTGTAGTCTGTACCCATCTTATTGCTATCCGATTATGTTGTTGAATTATATGAGTTACTGTTTGTCAATGATGGCAAGTATAATGTGCTTCTAGCATAATTTATGTTTAAAAGTCTGAAATGTTTTGTTGAATGAAAAGTTATTTATTACCCTCATAAATCAGTTAGTTTTGCCTTTCTTGTAGTTGAAGAAAAGGAGGGCTGTACCTCTTCTAACAGTGAATGTCTTTAAACAAATTGGACATCAACAATGGATCGTTACCTCATTGAATTGTTACCAGACCAGGTGCTTAGAGGGAATAAAATTGGTCATGGATTTGTGTCTGAGGCATGGATTGAAATGGTTGGACTGTTCAATGCAAAATTTGGATGTCACATGACAAAGATGGTCTAAGGAAAAGATACAAACATTTGAGGGGACAATATAATGATATAAAGGTTCTTCTTGACCAGGGCAGGTTTTCTTGTGATGAAACGGGAGAAATGGTAACTGCTGAGGATTATGTCTGGGATTCTTATACCAATGTGAATTGCCATTAACTCTTTCTTGTATCCTTTAGATATTTGTAGTTTTTTTATGTGGCTTATTTATAAAAAATGCAAGTGCATCCTGATGCTCAGTCATATAGAAATAAATATGTTCCCAGCTGTCACAAATTATGTGTTTTATATGGTGAAGAAATTTGTAATGGAAGATACAGCATTTCGACGTGCAATGCAGATCTTGACAGTGAAGAACCAGATTTGAGGATTCGAAGGTTTCTTGTTTCAGCTACAAGAACTTCCCAAATAATTTAAGGAAGTTATTATCTGCTTATTTATTGTCTTATTTTCTTTGTTGTGTTCTCAACCTACTGTTTGATTGTTGAATGCCAGAGTATGTCTCCTTGTTTTGCAGTGTTTGATTTGCATCTTTGGGGGTTTTTGTCACTTCCCATTCTCTTTCTCTAAATTAATGGGTTCTTTCATGCGGGATACTAATTTAATTTGAAAGGACATTTATGCAAAGTAAAAGTATAATTGATGATCATATTATTTGTTTTTGAATTCAATATCTTGTAAATTCGTAATGGTTAAAAAGCCTTCAAAATTATTCGAGAAAAAAACATTAAATTATCTAGTTAATGGACCAGTAAAGTCAGAAGCCCTATGCTTTTTCAGACTCACTAAGATACACATCTAATTGGCCATTGTCAAGAGATTTCTTGAAATGATTAGAATTACTGGTTTTAATTAGTTTAGCATATTGTCATGGTGTTTTGAAAAGGCTCAGTGGTATTTATTTTGAAACAGATAGCTTAAATGAATGTTGCTAGGAATTTAAGGTTTGATTAATGGAATTGTCATGGTGCCATAAATTTTCAGATAGAAGACTCAGTTCAACCAAAATGCACTTTGTATTATGGAAAATAAATAAATATACAGATTCAACCAACCAAAAAGAAAAATTTAGAAGTTGGAGTAAGAGTGAATCCTTGAGCTTAAATTTTTGGGTTATATAGTCTACTGATAAAGTCATTGCTTGTTAAATTTGGTGCATTTTAAATTCATTTGAGAGTAAAACAATTTTACAAAGTGATTAGGTTTGGTGGATTAGTATTTAAAAAAGAGTGACTTAAACTCAGGAATAGATTTTGCTCCCTTCAAAAAATGGGGGAAAATAATGGTTTTTATTTTATTTGAATAGTTTATGATCTTAATGGTCTTAAAATGCAGTTGAATTGGATGATTGTGATAAAAGATGGGTTTGAATTTGATTTGGTATCTGAGGCCTTAATGCTATGATCACCTGCCTAGACTTTGGCATTGTAGAAAGCCATTTCCCAATGCTGATTTCCCTCCAGGTGTTTGTGTGAAGTTGACTAGTAGTTATGTTTATCTAGGTTGTACTTTTTGAACAACAACTTGTTGGGACATAATAATTCAATACCATCATCTTTGTTTGAGGAAAATCCTATATTATGATCTGTTAGACAAATTGTGTTCTTGCATTTACATGATAAATATTAAATAACTGTGCAATAATGCTTCTACCTAGTGAGACATCTTTTGCATGGATTGGTCTTTTGGTAGTTGACATGGGCATGTTTCTACAACATTTCTGCATAAGATGTTTGCCTTAGAACTCCTGGCTGCACCCTTTCATTTTATTCAAACTTTGCAGTCTCGGAACTAGCTATTTTTTTTTCATCACTGTGTTTTGATATATCCTTTTCTACTATGCTCACCTGCTGCTGTTCTTTTGTAGGGATTTATATGTTCTCCTGGCTCTTGACTTTTAATGTAAAAATCCTTCTTGGTGTTTTCATGCTGAGGACTTGAAATTAAATTTTAAGGTCCAAGGGACAATTTTATTGGCTTGATCTGGTCAAACAAGATAACCAAAAAAAGGGGGGGGGGGGGGGTGGCAAGCATTTGTGCAGTTGGTGAGTTCTTTCTACTCAATATTTATGTTTTTGCTTCTTAGTAATTAGATTTTTGAGAAATTCAAAAGTTTTCAATTTAGCACAGTTTAAAGAATCTGATTTAGATACCAAAAGATATTTGCTATTGTTTATTTAAGTACTAATGTATGATTGTATATGCTGAAATATAATTGTGGGGCATCATATTACATTAGGTTATCTGTCTCATACACACCTGTTTATGTATCAACTGTTCTATTTTATAACCCCTAAAACAAGACAAATTCTTGATGAGAACATAGTATATATGTAAGCACAACTATAACAAAAACAAAGAGGCAATTGTATTGATCTGTTTTTATTAGTCATCGGTCCCTGCATAAAGAGTAGTAACGTTTCAATTCAAGAATGGAAGAAAAACATAAAATACATTGGCAATGCTTGGCGTATGTTCTTGCAATTCAGAAGTCATGAAGTCATCCCAAAAAATGTGCTTCTAAACAAAAGATGACGTGTAGTGATAATATTGAATAGATTTAAAAACCGGAAGTGTCAATCACATAATTTTAGAACATTTGGAAGCCTGTGACTAGAACTAGATAAAAAATTCACTTTTGTCCATGAGACGGATTGCATCCCCGATACCATTAATTACTTGTTAGACCAAAAATTTTCTTTGATCTTTGCTTTGAGAGATTTCTGAATTGAACATGAATATGGGTTCAAGTGAATTGGTTTGAGCAGAAGTTGAATTGGCAGGTGTTCTAGGCTGTAAGGCCGGTTTTCTTTCCATGTTAATAAGGGTTTTATTAACGTATGCCCTTAGGGCATATGTTTGTAAACTATTTTAGGAAATTATTTTATAGAAAAGCAAAAAAGTGATTAAATTTTTCGACAGTTTTTTTAATTTCTCATAAAAATTTCCTCAAATAGATGATTAATGTGTGCCTTAAGGGCATACATTAACCTGATCCTTGAAGAAATTGTACTTGTCAGAAGAGGATAGGATCACCTTTTAAGGAGCACTATTTTGAGTTTAATAACCTATTGTCTTTGTCTCTTGGGTATGCAATTCCATGTGGCTCATTCATAAGATAAATTGAAGTGCATTTTCTGTTTTTGTGTTGGATTTCATTTGATAATTATATTTTTCCTTTCTTAGTATTAGATCAAAAATTTTCAAATTTGGAACACAAAAAAAAACCTTATTTTATTTAATAGATTTTCTTGTCCTCTTTAGGAAGAGGTGCCCTGTCTTAGATCCAACTTTTTTCATCCTAAATTATTCCCTTTTAAATGTTTTTGTTATGAGGCTCTAATTATTGTTATTTGCGAATGAATTTGTAATCATGTTAACAAGTCAGTGGTAAGGTGGTGGAGCCCTATCTCAGATCCATTTGTAATCGTGCATTAAGTTAACATGTAGTTGTATCTTCTTCTATTTGAAGTTGAAAAGAAATGGGTAAAATATAGTTAACACCCTTGTGGTTTGGGCTAATGTCAGCCAAGTCCAAGACTTTTCAAAATGGACCAACTTGGTCCATAAACTGTTACTTATTTTCTCCTCTTTCTCACAGTGATTAGGGACAAAGTTGGTCAATTTTGAAAAGTCTCAGACCTGGCTGGCATTAGCCCAAACCTTAGGAGTGTTAGTTGTATTTTGCCCAAAACAAATCTTTGTTCTTTTGGAATAGATATGTGATATCTTCTTCATTTCTATATCTTGTAGTTCAATATGAGGCTAGACATGCTCATAATTAAAAGATCTTTCTGTATGTCAATTACCTTTGATTCTATACCCAAATTGAGTGTATCTTTTTTGGGTTAAGTTATATTTGGGTTTTAAGCAGTTCTTAATATAACGGTGTTTTTGCAACATCGAGTCTGATTTCCATTCACTTTAGGCAAGGATTGTTAGCACATGACTTACTGAATTTTTTTTAAAAGGCTTATTTGCTAATGAGGATATCATCAAAGTTGCATACAATATTCTTGTACTTTTGTCATTCTGGTATCACTAAGAATGAAAGGCAGCTGTTGTGACATTAAGTGCACAAATATAGGCAATTGTTTCATTTATTTGTTAATAGATGGTATTTGAGCAAAGATAGATAGCAGTTATTTGAAGACTTTGCAAAATGATTTTAAATTGTTTGGGAATATTTTTAGATTTATATGATATGGTGTGCTTGTAGAAGAGGGGGTGGGGTTCAAGATGGAGGAGGAGAAAGCAACTCAAAGTTCAAGTCATTAAACTAACTTGTATATATTGGTGAGGTTATTGTAGGTGAAGAGGATGACCTCTGTTGCCAATAGTGAGCTTGATGAAAGAGTACTGGACATCATGGATCTCCTCAATTAGAATGGCTTTGCTTGGGATGAAATTTGCAAAATAGTGGCAGCTGATGTTGAGCTTTGGGAAGCTTGTATGAAGGTGCCATTCTATCTCATTAGTAATGTTGAGCTTTGGGAAGCTTTCATTTCCCAAAGCATGGCGCATGCACAATTGTATTTTTTTTTTACCCTTCGATGAAATGACATTACTACTTTCTTCATCAAGTAAATTGAGTGTTTTTGGGTAATATGGAATGAAGCACGATCATATTAATTCTATACTAATTAATGAATTGTATAATTTTGAGTAGCTTTCATTCATTTAAAAGTGACATTTTGCAGGATCATCTGGATGCAATTGCGTATAGAGATAGGATCTCATATTTGTGAATTGTGCTTGATTAATGTTAATGAAAGTCAAAATGGAAGATCAAGTTGTTTGGACATGAAAATGGAGATCAACAATATTGCCCTTCCAATGGGGTCAATGATATAACTTGGGATATGCAATATCCAACTAGGGAGTTTGAAATATCTTATCAGTGGAAATAATAGAAAGTTTGTAACTTCTTAAGCCTTTGCATGATCTCAAGAAGTTCAGAGGACATCTAGGAAGAGATACAAGAAGCAGATGAGCAAATGCCATGAGTAGTCAAAATTGTTCCTAACATAGATGAGAAGCTCTTTTTGGAGGCTTGTGAACTTTTAAAAGATGAGAGAATGGCCAAGAAAGATTTTTGGGAATTCATTCTTCAAATGTTTGGAATATAGTACCGGCGTGTCTTATGTGGTTAACTTGGAAGAAACCCAATGCCCAAACATTTTGTGGAAATTGAGAGACATATAGATCGGTTGAAGTCTTTGCTACTTAGGACTTTGAGTGGCCTCGTATTTGGGGTTTTATGCATTGTATTTCTTTGTTTGATTTCCTTAATTTTGTTAGCTTATCCTTTTGATTATTTTGTATTTCATTTCTTTGCAGTGGTGTACTATTGTACACTCATTGTCTTTTCTTATCAATAAAGATTTTATTACCTATCAAAAAAAAAAAAAAGGTCAAGAAATTTGCAGTGGTAAATGGTTATCAAGAAAGCTTTGACGGTACATATATTTTTTTTGTCAATTTGGAGTTAAATTTAGCTATGGTTCATTTCATAAAAATTAAAAAAAAAAAAAAGAAAAAAGAAAAAAAAAAGATATGGTTCCAAAGTTTTGTCAGTGTAAATAAGATCTAATTTTAATTTGAAGTATTTTATCAATACTATTTTCTACTTGATTTCATTTTATATACTCCAATTATTTTCAGTGTTGAACGCTTTGATGGAAGTCAATTTGATTTTGTTGGGAGCACCTGCATGGTGATGTTTACTTTCTCTATTCTTGAAAGAAAAAAGTGACCAAATTTTATATTAGTTATCACAATCCTTCTCTAGGCTTGAGAGTTGAGATAACCCTAGAAGACATAAGTTATTGAACATACTTTCAATTACACCTAAGGGCATTTGATTCGCTGTGATGTGTCTTTGATGTGATACACATTACGATTATATGACATTAAGATTTTTGGTAAATGTTATTTTTTCCAACATTACTATAATCTAAAATTACAAAATATATCACATCACCTTACCTTAATCCTTCCTAAATAATGTAATGTTATATTCTTATATTGAGATTGCATTAATATAAGATTACAATAATGTAATATTACGATATAATGTAACATCACGGCCCTTGATTTACTTTTAGAGCATCTTGTATTTATATGTTTTAAAAATAAAAATTAGTTGTATGTCTTTTCTAGTTTAAATCACCTTTTTTAGGTGGTTTGGGCTTATGCTTATAAACTTTAACTACCAAGATATAAGTTTCTTCTTTTCTTACACACTGTTTCATAGGTGGGTTTGGATTTATGTTTGTAAATTTCATCTACTCATCTCTTTTATTATTAGCAAAATTCATGCTGAAATGGCAAAGAGGGTGTTGTTTGCACCCAATTCATATATAACTTATTTGGCATTTCTGCCATTTGGGCTAAGAACAACCAAACAATTTATCCTTACAACCTAATATGTCAAAAGTTACCCTATTTGTTAAACGGTATATCGTTTATGATCAAAGATGTAAAAAATTGTGTTGGTTCATGTCATTTAGATCTAAGTTCAATAAACAGTATGCTGATTGCACTGTATACTTGAGTAGTAGACGTGAGACTTTGGATTGGATGCTAGATCCTAGAAGCATTAGCATTGCACTAGTTAATTAACTATGGATTGGATGTGGAATTAGTAGTAGTTGGTTGCAGGTGTGGGTAGTGACATTAGCAAAGGTGCGCGGTGCAGTGTAGCATAGTGGAGTTGAAGTGTGCATTAGCAAAGACAAAGTGAGAAAAATGTAAAGAGAAAGATTAAAAAAAACCAAGGAAATAATATTTTGATAGATGGAGAAAATAAATATTGAGTCTAGCAAATGGATATATTTGAAAATGATTAGTTAAAAACAAAAGAGCGGAGGCTAATTGGATGCTTTTAGTAAATATTAATTATGTTGCATAAAACCAGCGTTGTCCTATTCACAGTGTCCTTAATCCTTACTTTTTAGATAATGACTGGTGGCCAAGACTTCTCTTAAAATGAATAGATTATTAAATATATAGATAAAACAATGAAAAACTAATAAAGTACATTTTGGCTCTTAAAATTCGGAGTTGTTTTCATTTTGTTCCTCTACGACTCAAAATTTTATTTTGGCCTTTCATGTTTAATTCCATTTTCAAATTGGCTATTTATGTTTTAAAATTTTGTTTTGGCTCTTCATGTTTGATTCAATTTTTTGTTTGCTCTTTTTAAGTTTTGAATTTTCATTTTGACATTTTATTTTAGCTATTCATGAAAATAAAATTATATCCAAAAACTAAAGTAGCTTGTTTCTTTTGATTATGGCTTTTTGATATATATATATATATATATATATATATATATATATATATATATGTATGTATATATATATATTTTAATCCTCTCTGAAATGTGGTGTGAACAAAATCTTTCAAACACTACAAGCATAATGTTCCAAAAGTCCCGTGGAACACCCTTTTTTTTTTTTTTTTTTTTTTTTTTAATTTTTTTTATCCATTTGGAATTTGACCACTATGGCTTTGCAGAAATGGCCATATTTTTAGACAATCCATCATGTCTATGTAGGAGCTCAAACACAAAACAATCCACTTAACACGGATGGTAGTAGAAAAGGAAATACAACAAGTGTGTCCTTAGGAATGTGAAGAGAACCTAAATTTATGGCTTTTCCCTTCGTTTGGGTACCACAACGAACAGTATTGTATAATTGTAAGCGATTCTTTAAGGGAACCTTCTCATTTTTGCTTTTCAATTGCGTTTTTTGGGGGGTAAACTGTGGCTTTCTAGTTTCTAGCGACTTTAATAAACTAATGTACTTACCTTTTGGGGGGAAAAAAAAGGTACTTTACTTATTTCCTAAATTATATTTCTCTATATATTAAAAAAATTGTGAAAAAGTATATTAAAATAAATAAAATAGCTTTTATTAAAAAGAGAGTGTTAGAGCCAAAAGCCTTGTAACTGAATTGGCACCTCTCCAAGTACAAAGTACTTGGGGATCTAAGGAGGAAAGAGTTCGAGCTGCGGGGTTAGCAGCATATTATAATTATTTCTCAAAAAAAAAAAAAAAAAAGAGTGTTAGAGAGATCCAAAATTGTCAAAACATTCCATCATAAAAAAAAACAAGGGAATGTTTGAGAGAGAGTCACTCGACAAACCAACCAACCACACCACCAGATTCACCACCTTACTCCAAATCCCACTTCACCTTCGGATTCTATGCAGACTATTTTTTTTCTCATGTTCTCCATGTCTGCAAAATTTACAAAAGATCAAAATAAAAATTATATTATCAATTAAATGTTTAAATTTTAATTTTTTGTAGTATAATATTATTAAAAAAAAAGTTTATAAATCGAATAGTAAATAAAATTGATTGATATGAAATTTTATGTATGTTAAAAATATAAAGAACATGTATTCCAATGATTAAATTTTCAAAATCTGTAATCATGTTATAATTTTAAAGTAGGAGTTGTAACCTTAAATTACAATCAACTCTATACCCAAACTTCATTCTTTAACTAAAAGAAATTCATAGAATATTTACAAAATAGGACAATGTCAATATTGTTCCACGCGGATTCCTCCTGCCTTAACCTCTCGGAAGGCTTTATTTAGTATCATTGTACTAGTTTCTCAAAAAAAAAAAAAAAAAAAAATTAGTATCATTGTACTAAATATTTTTTTCTAAAACATAATGCATTGTCCAATGCCAATAGCTAAGAAAAATCGTTTTCTTTATAAGGGGACACATTTTAACCTTACTGTATGGACAAAATTTAAATACACTTTCTTAGGTACAAATAAACTCAAAAGGCAATTTCAGAGATTTTCGATATTTAACAAATGTACAGAAAATCTCTTTGACGGGTTTCTCTCTGCCTAAGAAGCTAGTGCCTTGTTCTAACTTCTTTGGCTTTGTAGAATTGGGGTGTCACTTCATTGGAGGTGTGGATTGTATCCTTGGGATAGTAAGACTATCTCTAGGTTTGTTGGGTTCTCTTTCAGGGGATTGGGAAACAGTTTGTGGGGTAAGTGATCATGGATGAGCTAGCAAATTCTTGGAACCGCCTTACCCTCTCCGAGAGAGAAGGGCCAGGGTGTAGTCTCACTCACGAGGAAACTGTCAAGGAATTCTCCATCGCTGCGAAATTCTTGACAAGGAGAGCTCTCAGTGTGGATGTAATAGCTAAAACTTTTACACCATTGTGGAGAGCCAGGAGTGGGTTCAAGATTCAGAAGTTTGAGGACCATAAAATTTTATTCACTTTTGATAACGAAGAGGATGTGGAAAGAATTATTAGTAGCGAACCATGGAGTTTTGATAAACACCTGGTAGTAATGGAGCGTTATGAAGGTGATAAACCTTTGAATGAGATCAGGTTCGAGAGGACGATCCTATGGGTGCAAGTGCATGGACTTCCTGTCAAGTACATGAGTGTGGAAGCCGGGATAAAAATATGTGAGGTTATAGGTCAGGTGTTTCGGCCAAAGGAAAATAGGGTGTTTGATGCGAGTCACTTCATCCGTCTACAGGTATCCATTGATTTATCTCTACCATTGTGTCGTGGTCGCCTTATATCACTGCATGATGGGAAAGAGATTTGGGTGTCCTTCAAATATGAAAGATTGCCCAATATTTGCTATTGGTGTGGCCGGTTAACTCATGACGATCGAGATTGCGATCTCTGGATTGAGAGTGAAGGGACGCTGAGCATTGATCAAAGAGAGTTTGGTCCACAGCTGAGAGCTCCACCATTTATTCCATCAAAGAGGAATGTTATCAAGGTTCCTGGGTATTATGCTGAAAAAAAGAAAGGCAGCACGACCACCATGGCAAGCCAAGCTTCAGGCAAGCCGCCACAGCAGGGGAGGGGAAGAGGGTTGGACCGTGCGTGCAGTGAGGATGAACGTTACGTGGGAAGCATTAACTCACCATTAAAGTGCAACGGATTCTCTGGAGTAAACACCTCGGCTGAAACTGAAAATTAGTAATCATATCCAGTTAATACCGTGATTGAAGGAGCATTTAAGGGACCTAATGAGGATCAGCCGGTGCAAAATAATATTGATGATGATCTAGCTGAAGAGTTATGTTTGGAAAAGGAGTGTGACTCAGCAGCTGAAGTAATAATGGACTCTAGCTCACGTGAATATTTAAAAGATACCAACCAGCAACTAAGCAACGCACGTGTTGATCAGGATCCATCTAGGGCTTCACCATCAATTGTGAAAACACGCAGCCCTCATTGCTGGACACGAAAAAGCAGACCGGTTAACTCAGTGGGGCAATTTACAGAGCAGAAAATCTCAGGGCAAAAAAGAACAAATGTTGAAGCAGAATGTCAGTTTGAGGTACCTTCGAAACGCATTCAAGTATCGAATACTGATGAGAAATCAACTTCTTTATTGGTGGAGGCTGATAGTCAGCCCCGCCAACAACAATGAGTTGCTTAGTATGGAACTGTCGTGGGCTTGGGAACCTACGTATAGGAAGAGAGCTCGTGGAATTAATACGGGCAAAAGATCCCTCTGTAGTGTTTTTAGCCGAAACACTTACAGACGAAGCAAGGATAGAGTTCATTCAAAATAGTATCAATTTTGATCATCGATGGGTAGTTCCAAAAGTGGGGCGCAGTGGTGGTCTGGTTCTTTACTGGAGATCATCAATTAATTTGACTATAGAAGGATCAGATAAAAATTTTATTCATGCTGTTATTGACAAAGGTTTGGAAAGTGAATGGTTTTTTACAGGATTTTATGGTGAACCTGAAACAGGAAGACGGTCTGAAGCTTGGGAGAAACTTAGGAGATTGAATTCAAGTCCAGAGAGGCCATGGTTGTGTTATGGCGATTTCAATGAAATAGTTCGTCAGGATGAAAAGTTGGGAGGAGCAATTCGGTCCCATAACCAGATGCAACAGTTCAGAGATGTGATTGATGAGTGCGGTTTTATGGATTTGGGCTTTGTAGGCCCAAAATACACTTGGAGTAGACATTTCGAGAATGGTAATTCAATATGGGAAAGATTAGATAGATGTTTGGCAACTAACAGCTGGTTTTTAAGGTTTCCGGGAACAAAAGTCTATCATCTCAGATGTGACTTTTCAGACCATATCCCTCTCCATATTGTTTTTTCGGGAATTGATCCACCTTCCCGGAAAAAATTGTTTCGATTTGAAGAGATGTGGCTGTCACACACGGGATGTGAAGAGGTGGTGCAGGCTGCATGGACTAGTGTTGGTGATTTCGGGTTCGAAGGTTCTATTCTAGCAAAGGTTGAAAAATGTGGGAAAGATTTGTGTTGGTGGAATAAAAATGTCTTTGGTAGTGTGAGGAAGGATTTGGACCGATTGAAGAAAAACTTAGCAAAAGCCGAAGTTGAAGCTATGGCTAGTGGCAACAACAATCGAGTGAGGCAGTTAAAAAGGGAGATTGAGGTGCTGTTGGAGAGAGAAGCCATTATGTGGGCCCAACGATCACGAGTACTATGGGCAAGGCAAGGGGATAGAAATACCAAATATTTCCATAGTTGTGCTACAAGGAGATATAGGAAAAATCTGATTGAAGGAATTAGAGATGAGGAGGATAGGTGGAGAGACCAACCGACTGATATCGCCACAATTCTGGTAAATTATTTCCAGAATCTTTTTACCTCAACTGAGCACAATATGCCCCAACATGTATTATCATGTGTACAACCTATCATTGATGATGAGATGAATGCCGCCCTAAGCCAAGAATTTGATGAGAAAGAAGTGGAGGAAGCACTACACCAAATGGCACCACTTAAAGCTCCTGGGCCCGATGGAATGCCACCCCTTTTTTACCAGCATTTTTGGGACACAGTAAGAGAGGATGTCACCTCCTCCATCCTGGCATGGTTGAATTCAGGTACTCTACCATCCCCCCTCAACCATACGTTTATCACTCTCATACCAAAAATAAATAAGCCTGAATATGCTCATCAATTCCGCCCTATTAGTCTTTGTAATGTACTTTACAAAGTATATTCCAAAGTATTGGCCAACCGTTTGAAAAAATTATTACCATCTATTATCACTGAACACCAATCAGCTTTTACAAAAGATAGATTAATTTCTGATAATATCCTTGTTGCATTTGAGACCCTTCATAGTTTGCAAAATTTCAAGTCTACTACTCATGGTTTTATGGCTATTAAATTGGATATGAGTAAGGCTTACGATCGGGTTGATTGGAATTTCTTGGAAAAACTGATGAGACAAATGGGTTTTAATGAAAGGTGGATCCAACTGATAATGGGGTGTGTTAAAACTGTTTCATATTCGGTGTTGGTCAATGGGGAGCCTTGTGGTATGATTCAGCCTACTCGGGGGATAAGACAAGGCGATCCTCTATCACCTTTTCTTTTCTTGCTTTGTACTGAAGGCCTAAATGGGCTAATCAAGAAAGCGGAAAATAATGGAGAAATACACGGTTTTTCACTGTGTAGGAGAGGGCCCAAACTAACCCATCTGCTTTTTGCAGATGATAGTCTTCTTTTTTGCAGGGTAACCATAGAAGAATGTGAAAAGGTGTTGGAGGTCTTGAATATGTATGAGGAGGCATCGGGGCAAAAAGTCAATAAAAACAAAACTGCATTATTTTTTAGCAAATGTACTCCAAGTGATGTGAGGCATGCAATAAAGGTGGCTTTTGGTGTTCCAGAGATCATGCAATATGAGAGGTATTTGGGGCTACCTTCCTTTGTGGGTAAAAGGAAAAAAGCAAGTTTCAACTACATCAAAGAAAAAATATGGAGGAAGTTACAAGGTTGGGAAGGTAAATTGCTCTCGCAAGCAGGTAGGGAGGTGCTACTAAAATCAATCATACAAGCTATCCCCACCTACACAATGGGTTGTTTTAAATTACCCATTGGATTGTGTCATGAAATTGAAGCTCTAATTAAAAAATTTTGGTGGGGGCAACGTGGTGATCATAGAAAGATTCATTGGATCAAGTGGGAGGAAATGACAAAATCCAAATCAGTGGGTGGAATGGGCTTCCGGGATCTAACCATGTACAATGACTCCCTACTAGCAAAGCAAGCATGGCGACTTTTGCACAATAAAACTTCTCTTTTCTACAAGGTTTTCAAGGCCCGATTTTTTCCAAATACTACAATCATGGAAGCGGTTGACTCAAGAATGGGTTCGTATGCATGGAAGAGTATTATTAGAGGAAGGGATGTTATTCAAAGGGGAGTTAGGTGGAGGGTTGGAAATGGGGAGAAAATCAACATATGGCAGCAAAGATGGTTGCCAAGGAAACATCCTCCATATCTACCGATTTGCCCCATACAGGACTTTGAAAACTCCTCGGTGTCCTGCTTGATTGATCAATCCACGCGGCAATGGAGGGCAGACTTGGTGAATGGGCTATTCAATGAAGAAGATGCTGAGCTAGTTAAGTCAATTCCACTGAGCCATGTTGAAGCAGAGGACGTCCTGTTCTGGCCGTACACAAAAAATGGGGTTTATACATGCAAATCGGGCTACCATTTCCTCAAGGAAGAAGCTGAAAGGGAAGTCTCAAACCAGGTTCCACCTCTTCGAGATAAAAATATATGGAAAGCAATTTGGTCGATGCAAGTTCCGCAGAAGGTTAAAATGTTTATATGGAGGGCCTGTCGAAATGCAATGCCGACAAAACACGCGTTGATGAAACGCACTATCACTGAAGATTCCACATGTGAACGCTGCCAAACCGATGTCGAAGACCCTCTTCATGCATTATGGACCTGCACCAAGCTTGATGTCGTCTGGGTTGATCACGCAGAATGGGATTTCAGAAACTCTACTGGTTTTCTGGACTTCACAGACCTGGTTTCTTGGTTAATCACGGAAGGGAAGAACTTGGATCTTTTTGCACTCACGGCTTGGTCAGTTTGGAATCAACGGAACCGGGCTCGGATACAAGAACCTGCCACTGATCTTCAGCAGGTAGCAGTTGCTGCAAAATCCAGTTTGGAGGATTTTCACAGGTCAATACAGAGGCGGGAATCTCAGGGGCGACGGGCTACTCATACAGCCCAAAACCACTGGCGTCCTCCTCCAAGGGAAGTGGTTAAAGTAAATTTTGATGGGGCGACTTGTTCACAGGAGAAAAAGTCTGGAGTTGGAGTGGTTGTACGGGACATGAACGGTTTGGCTCTAGCTTCATGTGCGAAGAAAATACATCAGTCCGTTAAGGCAGTGGAGATAGAGGCCATGGCAGCTGCTACGGCTCTAACATTTGCAAAAGATCTTGGCTTTCAGCGCCTTATACTGGAGGGTGACTCACTGGAAGTGATACAAGCACTACTGGAAAGAACAGAGACATTAACACCTACGGGTTTACTGCTTGAGGATGTCAGAAGTTTGTCCCAAAATTTTGATTTATTGCTATATTCTCATACAAAAAGAGATGGCAATGCTGTAGCTCATAGTCTGGCCAAATATGCTCTACGCATACCAGATTTTTTAGCTTGGATGGAGGATGTTCCATCACACATTCAATCTATTGTACAAGCTGATTTGGCTCTTTTACATCAATAAAGTTTCAGCTATTTCCCCCTCAAAAAAAAAAAAAAAAAACTTCCCTAATTAAATTCAAATTTTCCATCACCTAGTTGCATTAAATTCAATTAAAAAATGTAATAAACTTTATCTAAAAACATATTGATTTACAATGATAATAAGACTATAAAAAAATATCTCATGCAAGAGATATATATGTATGAATAAAATTTGGCTACAAATTTAGTTGTAGCCTAAGGTTACAACTTCTATTTAAAAAATTAATATTGTAATATATTTCAAAAATCTAGTCGTTGAATTACACATTTTTAATGTTCTTAACACATATAAAATTTCGTGTTAATTGGATTTAATTTTCTATTCAATTTATATACTTATATTTTATGTGTGTATATATATATATATATATTTTTTTTTTGAGAATTTATTTTATATATAATTTTAGACTACAAAAATTTGAAATTTGAATATCTATTTGATAACAAGTTATTGATTTTTGATCTTCTAAAAATTTTAAAAACATAGAGGATATGAGAAGAAAATATAATCCAAATGTGAATTTATCAAAATTCACATCCAATAAAAAAAAAATATTGAGTGAAGTTGTAGACATAGACTACTACCAAGTTTGTTGCAAAATTTTTTCCAATATGTATTTTCCATTTTGTAGTATGTATTGCAAAATTTAAAAAAAAAAAAATTTATAAATCCAACTCATAAGATAATGGAAAATTTTTGAAATTCTTAAAACTTCTTCTATATATATTTTTCTTAAATGTAAATTTTGAAAATTTAATCGTTAGATTATATGTTTTTATTATTTCCCCATGCTTGAAAAATTTCAAGAAGAATAACGTTAAAATTTCAAAATTTGTATGTTAATAACATACATTATGGACCAGTAAAATTTTCAAAATTTACATTTAATAAAAAAATAAGAAGAGTCTTTTTTTTTTTTTTTTTTTGAGAGAGTTTTAATCTTTGGCGTCCGCTCCTAATGATAGCTCTTTATCCTCAGACCAAGACACCAATCGATTTTTGGTGTAGACGGAGATTGAACCCAAGATCTTTTATACAAACCATCAGAGACTTTACCAGTTGAACTAACTGAATAGTTTTTTTTTTTTTTTTTTTTTTTTTTTTGAGAAAGAGGTAAGTAAATTTATTGAACTAAATCAGATCGGAATATAGCATCCAAATCATTGGGTAGCTCTTCTACCCGTACAAGTTTTTCTATGAACCAGTTTGGGAAAAAAACCTTTGTCCTAAGATGATTATTATGGATCAATTAAATTTTCAAAATTTACATTTAATAAAAAATAAAAATAAAAAGTAAAGAAGAGTCCGAAGCGTTTTTCTATGAACCAGTTTGGGAAAAAAATCTTGGTCCCAAGATGATTATTATGGACCACTATCACACACTTTAGCAAAAAAAAAAAAAAAATGGACCACTATCACACACATGACACATCCTTTCCTAGAGTACCGATATATCATTGAACAGGTGCAGGATATAGCTATCCAGAGAGAGGAGTATGTCTGTCAAAACATCCAAACAGCCACCACAGTGTTCTTCGTAAATCCATTCTCGCAAGTCACACCTCGAAGTTTCTCTTCTTCTTCTCTCTCTCTCTGCGATTTCTCTCCACAAATCAAAGGTACGAAACCCTAATCTCTAACTATTTCTCTATATCAGAACGCACACGCACACGCACACGCACACGCACACATACGTTACATAATAAAAGAATGGAATTAGCTTATTTTCTGTTGGTTACTGAGAAAGAGTAGGAAATGGAAAAAAAAAGAAAAAAAAAAAAGAAAAAGAAAAAAAACCCTTTGAATCTGAAATTTTTTATTTCATCTTTGTTATACTATTCGTCTAGTTCAATTTTAACTTTGCTATCGTTCCTGTTCTCTAATTAGCTTCACTTATTCTGGCTTTATTTATTTATTTTTTTTAGAATCGGAATTCGAAAATTTAAATCTAGCAGTAGATAAACGAAATACTAATAGTGCACGAATTTTGTTAATGGAATCTCTAATGTTGGAATTGTAGCTTGGATTAGTATATTCTGGGTGTATTTGCTTCATGTGATCAGCTAATTAGAGTTGTAGTGTTGTGATTTTTTACATGCTAGAGAGGGTTAGTGCTAGAATTTTAGTTAATCTCTTTATTTGATTGAACTAATTAGGATTTTAAGTTGTAATTGGAAGTAATCTTGCAATTTTGGATTGGTACGTTTTTGGTGTATTCGCTTATTTGATAGACTAATTGGAGTTGTAAATTGTAGTCTTATAATGTAGGGTGAATTCCATTAACCCACCCTAAGGTTTGGTTCATCATTCCTCATTGCTTAATGTGGTGTCTTTGGAGGGAGAGAAATAGTAGATGTTTTGAAGATATTGAGAGATCTATTCCGGACCTCAAACTTCTCTTTTTTAGAACTTTAAGGGATTGGTTGTTTGCTTTGCAAAGACAATCATTCCCTTCTTTTATTGATTTCCTAGACTCTTGCAATTTTTGTATTTGATTTCTTTTCCCTTGTTCACTCCCTGTGTACTAGGGTGTTCCTTTTCTTTATCAATATAATCTTATTACTTATCAAAAAAATATTTCAAAATTGACCAATTTGGTCCCTAAGAGAGAAGAGAAAAATGACTAATGAACCTAACAATGTTTATTGTTTACGCACCAAATTGGTTAGTTTTGAAATGTCTTGGACCCGGTTAACATTTACTCAAACCTCAGGGTAAGTTAATGAAATTTACCCTATAATATATTTGAAATTGATATTTGAAACCAAATGTTAGAGAGGGTTTAGTGTTTTGAATATTAGCTTGGATTAGTGTGTTTTTAGTGTATTTTCTTCATTTAATCAACTAAGTAGTATTTAAATTGCGAAAACACTAAAGCTACTGCTAAATTTACTATAAAGGCTTGCAAATGGACACGATAATGAATGTGTTTAGTGCCACAACAACATAATAAATGAATTTATGAACTTTTGTGTGTGTGTGTGTTTAAAAGGTGACATATCCATTTGTAAGACTTATGTTGTAAAATTTGTAGCATCACTCATTTAAAATGTACTCTTGATTTTTGAAAGAGTTAAGCATGTTGAAATAGTGTGCAGACCTTTGGCATACTTGGTTTGGAATTTTGGTTAACTCATCCTTTTGTGTACCACATATAATTGAATATTTTCCCCCTCTTTCATTTTCTATCGGTTTTCTCGAGAATTAAACAAGGTGTTAGTATGTATAATTTGAGCTGGAATTTTACGGTAGTATCTCTTTATTATCTTCATTTTGATAGTTGATTTGGGTTTGAATTTTTATTTTGCAATTATAGAGTTCCTAAAATATTTTACATTCATTTTTAAATGAGTAGATTAGATTCTATGATGTAAATTTTAAGAAAATATTGACTATCACCATTTTGGTATCTATTTAAATTATTGATGATGTGTCATAAGCAATTCACTCAATTCAGAACAAATAGGTAAGATTTTAGGAATTCCATGATGAAGTTAGCCTAAGAACTCTGGAGGATCCTAAACATTGGTATAATCAGTGTGTTAGCTTCAATGATCACTAGTTTGAGTTTGAATTGTTAAACGAATTGAAACAGGTGTGCAATCTTATTTATGGGTTTCAGATATTTCTGGTGAATTTGAATTTTCCACCTCTACAGCTAAGGACTAGGTTGACTTATTGTTTATGCATTGGAAGCATAGCATGTAAAAGGACTCTTATCACTAGAATGATAGTCTCAATGTTGTAGGGGAAGAAATGGGCATCCAAATGCCTGCATGTAGTGATCGGACAAGGACAAACTGGACACCAGCGATGGAGTGCTATTTTATTGATCTTTTATTAGATCAGGTGCATAGGGGGAATAGGATGGGCCATACATTCAACAAACAAGCTTGGACTGATATGCTGACCATGTTCAATGCCTATTTTGGATCTCCATATGATGAAAAGGTCTTGAAAAGTCATTACACTAATTTGTGGACTCAATTCAATGATGTAAAGAGTCTACTTGATCAGAATGGATTTTCATGGGATGATACTAAACAAATGGTGGTCGCCAGTCATCATGTTTGGGATGCTTACATCAAGGTGCATTAGTTTTGTTAATGTTTTGATTTGATCTACACCTTTGGTGTCATAGTGAGTGGTGACTTGACATTATATACATGCAGGCTCACCCAGAGGCACAGTTTTATAGAAACAAAGCCTTGATGAACTTCAATGATTTGTGCTTGATATATGCACATACAACAGCAGATGGAAGATACAGCCTATCAAGTCGTGATATAGACTTTGATGATGACATTCAAGGAGTGAATACTGGTGTGTTTTTATATCCTGACATGGATCAGCAGAAATGATGCATATGCCATTGGCATTGGAATGTATGCTATTGGGTTTTTTTGCTTAAATTACCATTTTTCATTGTGATTGATTTGGTTATACTATCTAATTCTTTATTATTTATTATTACTACTATTTTATTCTAGAGAGTATGCATAAAACAAGAAAGGGCCATAAGCAACAACCCCCTCCCCCTTTTTCTCTTGAGTCTATCCAGAGATAGATTGGACTCTATGCCCCTTAGAATTTAATAAATTTTGAAGTAATAATGGCCTTTTACCATCTTTGAAATTTGTACACTGCAATCTCTCTTTTAGCCAATCTTTGGGCATTCAACCATGGTATGCTTTCCACAAGAATCAGAATTGTGGTTACTGCTGATTCTGAACTTAGCCAATTATGACCTAAGTAGTACCTAATTATAAGACTTGTAGTTGCTGTTGTTTTGCAAACCGGTCTGTATTATGGGAGAAACAAGCACCTTTATTCCCATCCATGGAAAAGAGAAAAAAATGTTGCAGAGAAATGAGCACATTGTTCTTGGCTTTGTGTGAACACTTGACTGAACTGGTCCTGATGGTTTATTTTTTTGGATTTTGCATATCTTACTTTATTTGATAGCTAGGAATTGGGTGCAGCAAGATTGATTGAAATTACATATGTTCTATGTTAGCTTACAGTAATGAGTATTTCAAGAAGAATAATCTATTTTTGATGAATAAATACTACTTTTACTGATTAGGTGTTGCAATGAATAGCCTTGTACTGGCAAGTAAAGAGCATTCAAAAATAGATTGGACACCAGCCATGGACCGATATTTTGTCAAGCTTTTGCTGGACCAACTTAAAAAAGGCAATAAGATCTGTAATACATTCAAGAAACAAGCATGGAATGATATGCTCTCCTCGTTCAATGGAAAATTTGGCTCTAAATATGGAAAGAGTTTCTTAAAACACCGTTTTAAGAAATTATTGAAATATTATATTGATGTGAAGAGTCTACTTGAGGTGAAGGGATTTTCTTGGGATGAAATTCAACAAAAGATATCAGCAGATGATTATCTATGGGATAATTACATCAAGGTACACTATCATATATATTTGGTTATTGGTATTCATTTTTACTGTATTTCATTCGTACAATTGCTGATGTAGGCACACCCAGATGCGCATTTGTATCGTAGGAAGACCTTGCTAAACTATTGCGATTTGAAATTGATATTTGGAAATGCAGTAAGCAATGGACATTGCAGTCATTTATTGCAAGGGAGAAACTTTGAAGATGATATCATACAGATCAAGACAGGTGAGGTTCATTTCTTGTATTAAAAGGAGGACCTTTAGACGGAACCTGTATTCTTGAGGATACTCCTCTCCAATTTATTAGTATAATTCAGTTTACCTATCAAAATAAAAAATCTGGTTTCGTTTTTATACATGCCACTTGGGATTTATTGATAATCACAATTAAGACTTTGGTTAATATTCGGGTGTCCAGTAGGTCTTTAAGCTTCACAAAATGGAATTTGATCAGATATGTTTAATTGGAGAGATTTGTATACTGTATAACAGTTATTATTTTCTCATGTTTGCAATCCTTAAATGGAAATTTGATTTATAGGTTCTAGTTTTTTCATTATGTGCTTGTAGGGATGCCCAGTTCATTTAAGATCCATGAGATTTTAATTCATTTTAATAATTTCTTTAAATTTTCTCTTAGGGTTAGGACAGATTTACGGGGCTGTGGATATTGTCTGTACCCCATCTTATTGCTATCCAATGATGTTAAAGTATATGAATTACTGTTTGTCAATTAATGGCAAGTATAATGTTCTTCTAGCTTAATTTATGTTTAAAAGTCTGAAACGTTTTGATGAATGAGAAGTTGTCTATTATCCTCATAAATCAGTCAGTTTTACCTATCCTGTAGCTGAAGAAAAGGAGGGCCATACCTCTTCTGATAGTGAATGTCGGAGAACAAATTGGACATCAACAATGGATCGTTTCCTTATTGAATTGTTACAAGACCAGGTGCTTAGAGGGAATAAAATTGGTCATGGATTTGTGGCTGAGGCATGGATCGAAATGCTTAGACTGTTCAATGCAAAATTTGGATCTCACCATGACAAAGATGGTCTGAGGAATAGATACAAACATTTAAGGGGACAGTATAATGATATAAAGGTTCTTCTTGATCACAGTGGGTTTTCTTGGGATGAAACAGGAGAAATGGTAACTGCTGAGGACTATGTCTGGGATTCTTATACCAAGGTGAATTTTATTTACTCATTCTTGTATCCTTTAGATATTTGTAGTTTTATTATGTGGCTTATGTATAAAATATGCAGGTGCATCCTGATGCTCAGTCATATAGAAATAAATCTGTTCCCAGCTATCACAAATTATGTGTTATATATGGTGAAGAAGTTTGTAATGGAAGATACAGCATTTCAACGTGCAATGCAGATCTTGACAGTGAAGAACCAGATTTGAGAATTGGTAGGTTTCTTGTTTCAGCAGCGAGAGCTTCCCAAATAATTTAAGGAAGTTATTATCTGCTTATTTATTGTCTTATTTTCTTTGTTGTGTTCTTAACCTACTATATCAGTCTTCCTTCAGTTGCATTATTTCCTTTTCTTTCATTGCTATCCTAATTCTGATGTACCAGAACCCATGCAGTTATCATTCTAAATATTTCTACATGGTTGTTGACTGGGGTTGACAATGCTGATCTATCTAACTTTGGCTAAAACGAGAGTGTTACCCCTGCATTTAATTAAAAAAAAAAAAAAGTATAAGTTGTCTCATTGGACTTATCATCTTTGAAATACATATTTCTTATTGCATGAATTAACAAAATCTTTGGTTTGTAATAGGGGAGGATATCCAATGCTATGCAAACAGTGGTTGTTCAACAACAGATTGGACACCTTCAATGGACCGTTATCTCATAGATGTAATGCTAGAGGAAGTGCATAAGGGGAAGAAGATTGATTTCACTTTCAACAATCAAGCATGGATAGATATGTTTATGTTGTTCAGGGAATGATTCTCATTACAACATGACAAAGATTTTCTGAAAAGTCGTTATAGAAGTTTGGAAAAGCAGTACTTTGATATGAAAAATCTTCTTGAACAGAGACAATTTTCATGGGATGAAACACAGCAAATGGTCACAGCTTTTGATGATGTTTGGGATGCATATGTGAAGGTGCCTTGTCAACTTATTTTAGTCTTAAATGTCAGTTCGAGTATACATAGCTATTGGCTAAAACTTTGTTTATGTAGGAACACCCAGATGCAAAACCATACCGAATCATGCCGATGCCAAATTATAATGACTTGTGCTTGATTTATAGAAATCCAGCTTCTGATGAACGGTGTAATGAAGCGCGTCAAGATCTAGGATGTAACGGTTTTGGTGAGATTTTGGTTCAACAAGCTTATAAGCAATCTCAGCATTTGCCTGTGTTTTCCCTATTTAAGTATTTGGTCTTTAGTCAATGAGCAATTAGATATATGTGTTCAATGTGTCTGGATATATATACCTGTGCTATTTCATATTGCATTGATTGCAATAGCATTTTGTCAAGATATGTTTAAATGCTTTCTTGAACCAAGGGAAAAAAACAGAAAGAGAACAAGTCCCTACTCCCTCTTTAATATGAAACATAGTGATCATTGAAGTCAAAAGAAGAATCTTTTTTTTTTTTTAATGAGCAAATAAAGATTACCTTTCCCCATATTTACGTTATTTATAATTCTCTGAAGGTGCCAGACTTAACAATAGCTATCACCAAAGAACTGATTGGACACCATCGATGGACCGATATTTTATTGATCTAATGTTAGAGCAAGTTCGCAATGGAAGTATGGTTGATAAAAAATTCAACAAGCTAGCCTGGAGTGATATGATTGCAAAGTTTAGTGCAGAATTTGGGTCTCAGCATGACAAAGATGTCCTAAAAAGTCATTTTGTGAACTTGAGGAAGCGGTTCAATGATATGAAAACTCTACTTGATCAGAGTGGTTTTTCTTGGAATGAAATGCAACAGATTATACGTGCTGAAGATGATGTCTGGGATGCTTATGTTAAGGTGATATTTTCTTCTGAATTTCCATTACATAAATATTCTTTTTGGTCCCAACAACTTATAGATAATTTCTATAGGTACATCCTGATGCAAGAACATACCGCAATAGAACTCTCCCAAATGTCAACGATTTGTTTTTGATATATGGAAATGACAACACTGAGCAAAGGCAAAATTACTCTGGTCACTCTATGGATGCTGAGGACTATTAGCTGGGAGTAAATATTGGTCTCTCTCTCTCTCTCTCTCTCTCTCTCTTATTGCAATATTACCTTTAGGTAGACAAGATTGGTACAATCAGTTAAGGACTTCTCAGAAAATGTTTGAATTACAGGTGTGATATTAGGGGAGGACCATCTGAAAACTGCACTAGCATGTTTAATTTACAGGTGCAATAGTTGTCCATTTGCTAGAATAATTACTATAAATAAATTGTCAACTTTGTTGTTGTAATTAATTTGTCACTATCCATGCAAAAAGGAAGTTTTAATTTGATGCTAATACATCTACTTGACTCAGTTTTCCTGAAAGTTTGATACAAAAGAACTGAAATTTGTCCATTTCAAGTAATGTTTGAAGCTATTAAATTTTGTCAAACAGTATGAAACAACATTATTATTACTTTTTTTTTTTTTTTTTTTGTACTGTATGGCTCCAGAATAAATCCTCTCATGTAATGACAGTTATTTTTAAAGTTGTAGGTGAAGAGAATTACCAGTCCCCTGCTAATAATGATTCTCTGAGGATAAATTGGACAAGGGAAATGGACCGTTATTTTATTGACCTTATGTTAGAACAGTTGCACAGAGGGAATAAGATTGGTCGTACGTACGATGCTCAAGCTTGGACCTGGATGAATGCAACATTTAGTAAAAAATTTGGATTCCTTTGTGATAAAGATGTACTAGAAGATCGGTATTGGAGTTTGAGGAAAGAGTATACGGACATCACAGATACCCTGAATCATAATGGCTTTGCTTGGGATGGAATTCACCAAACAATGACAGCTGATGATGATGTTTGGGAAGCTTATATCAAGGTGCTATTTTTTCTTATTTGTAATCTTGCTAGGATAAAGTGTTATCTCCTTTTGTTTCCTTTGGTTATCACTAAAGAGCACTGAGCATGCCACAGTATGGTAAACATGTGTGCGTGCACACATATTCTTTCTTTCTCTCCCCCTTGATGAAATGATTAACAGTATTCATGAAGTAAACTATATGTTGGTGCATAATGTAGGGTGCAGAACATAATCTTATTGATAGTTGAACATTGAACTCTATAATTTTGATCAGCTTTTATTTAAAAATGGCATTTTGCAGGATCATCCAGATGCAGTTACATACAGATATAAGATCTTGGATGATTATTGTGATTTGTGCTTGATTTATGGTAATGAAAGTCAGCATAGTAGATCAAGTTATTTCGATGTAAAAATGGAGATCAACACCAACACCCTGGGGATGGGGATTGACGATATAATTGGAGATACACAATCTCCAATTATGGAGTTAGAAATATCTCATCTGAGAAGAAAGCGAAAATCTGCTTCTTCATCAACCTCAGGATGTATCCAAAAAGTTCGGAGAACCATCAAGAAAGAGACACAAGAGGCAGTTGAGGGGAAGCCATGTGTAGTAAAAACATATTTGGGTACTGAGGAAGACAAAGACTACAGCTCAATAGAATGTATAGTTGCAGCACTTCAAACCGTTCCTGACATGGATGATGAGATCTTCTTGGAGGCTTGTGAACTTTTAGAAGATGAGAGAAAGGCCAAGATGTTCGTGGCCATGGATGTCACAGCACGGAGGAAGTGGTTATTGAAAAAGCTTAGACGGTAGCATCTATTTTTCTTGTTAATGTCAGATATAATTTTGGTACTTTTTTATTGGGGAGTTTTTCCAATGTAAATCAGATCCTATATTAATGTAAAGGCATTTTTCAATGCAATTTCCTGTTTGATTTCCTTATTGAAATTGGGAAAAAAAAGGGAATTGAATTTGTTTTTGCTGGGAGGTCCTGCGCATGTTGTAGCTGGATTTATGGTTGATTGCCTTGAAAGTTGATGAAAAATACATTCTCAATTGATATTTTTCCCAAAACAAAAATAGATTGAAGCTTTAACATGTGTTGCGCGTTTATATCTTTTAATGCTTATATGACAGTAAATGGACTTATTTGTGTCCATGTTTTAGGGCATAACATTTTATCTACAAGTGAAAAGGATTTTTAGCTATTTAGCTAGCATATTGATATACAATAAATCTATATGCACTATATCTTTTAGTGGACTTTTCATACATCCCCTTTCCCCGTTTGAGTGTGAGATTTTTGATAAAAAATTATTGTGGTGAGTGGATTCTACTTTCTTCACTTTTTCATTTTTCTCCTCTCCTAATAACCAAACAAAGGAAAGTTTAATATTTCCCTTCCCTTCTTTCTTCTTTACACCATCAGTGTCATGGAAAAAGAGGGGAATCTGTAGGAAAATGAGAAACTTCACTTTTTATAAAGAAATCTTACCTGACATGGTGCTAGACTAAAGATAGCTACTTTTCCAGAAAGTCATAAACGTGTGGACCTCTCTTTCAACTTTGTTGGATTGCATGGAAGAGGGATATCTACTTTTATTAACATTTCCCTTTGTTTATTACATCTCACTTTCGAATGACTAATAAGATAGGAAATTACCATTTTGTTTGACCACAATTACCGGTATGGTGCTTAGAAAGTTCCAAAATTTATTTTAGGTTTCACATGGAAACTTGCATGATATTGCAATAAAAAAAGCATCTATGGTTGTTGGAAAGTTCAAAGAGTTACTGGTCACACCAAAAGCAATGTAAAAAGCATCAATATGGCACTTTAAAGTTCAAAGAGTTGCTGGACACACAGAAAGCAAGCCACCTTTAAAGGCTCCTCTTGCTTGCATTCACTCCTTCCTAATTTGTCATTCACTTTCCTGAGTTATATTGCAATCCTTTCACAGTTTTCTTTCTCCTCATTTCAGATCTTTACAACTGTTTGCTCATAAATCTCGATGGCTCTTGTGACCTGCAAAGGAGCCTCATCTTCTTCTTTCACCCACCAACTCAAGAAGTTTGATGTCTTCTTGAGTTTTAGAGGTGAAGATACCCGTTTTGGTTTTATAAGCCATTTGTATGACGCTTTGCGTTTGAGGGGTATTCACACTTTCATTGATGATAAGCTTCCAAGGGGAGAAGAAATTTCTATAGAGCTTCTCCAAACCATTGAGAACTCAATGATGTCAATAATTGTATTTTCTGAAAACTATGCATCTTCCACTTGGTGTTTGGATGAGCTTGCCAAGATTGTTGAGTGCAAAAAGAATGACCAGTTGGTGCGACCGGTTTTTTACAAGGTGGATCCATCAGAAATTCGTAACCAAAATGAAAAGTTCGGGGAAGCCCTAGCTAAACATGAAAGAAAACTTAAGGATAGCAAGAAAGTAGAAAGATGGAGAAAAGCTCTCCATGAAGCCGCTAATATATCTGGTTGGCATTACAAGCATAGGTATGTATTTAATGACAACTATTGTACTTTTTATAATTGTCAATGGTCTGATCATTAATTTTATTGTTAAACAACAATTACCACTAATTTATCAATGTTAGTCTTTTGGCCAAATTATGTATGTATTTTTTTTTTCTTCATATCTATGACTGTAGAGGTTAATTAGCTAGCAATATTGAAATAGAAGGATTAAAAAAAAAAAAAAAAGTTACTAATTAAATTGGAGTGTCACAACAAATCATAGATGGTTAGTTGTTATTGGTTCAAATTTGAATCTAACACTAAGATTACTTTTTTTCCATAACAATAACAACCAGTAATAACCTGCCACTTAGGATTTGTTGTAAAAATGTTATGGACATAGCATCTTATATATATATATATATATATATATAAGATGCTATGTCCACAACATTTTTACAATATTTTCAAAACAAATTATAGGTGGTTAGTTATTACTGGTTTAAATTTGAACCTAACACTAAGATTACTTTTTTGCCCCAACAATAACAACTAGTAACAACCTGCCACTTATGATTTGTTGTAAAAATGTTATAAAAATGTTTTGAACATATCATTTCTATATATATATATATATATATATATAGGAGTTTCCTTCTCCCACATATTATTTATTTAAAAATTTTCCCAAAAATATCCTTAATGATTTAGTTCTAGTATTTTTTTTTTTTTTTGAGAAACATTTAGTTCTAGTATTAAAACTGAGCTTTTCCATGCAACTTCATTCTAGACATATTAGTAGTACGCAGAATTGCACTGAATCAAGGGTTGAACCGTCAAAATGGTAAACCATATGAAAATCCGGATTGTACTGACAGAAACTTTAGCTTTAGTTTCACAACTAAAAAAATGTTTCACAACCAAAAAAAAAAAAAAAACCTGATTAAATCATGAAAATTTGACTTTAAAAAAAAACAAAACACATTGGCTTTACTCAAACGGTTTTGTTTTTAATGTTAAGTCATTTTGATCAAATAACCATACTTTCCTTCAATTTTACACTTTTATTTATTGTCTTTTAAGTCTTTAACTTTCAAACTTGAAATAAGTAGGCAAATGATCAATTCAAGTATCTTATTATTTAGTCTTTTTTTTTTTTTTTTTAATATAAACACATATAAATTCTATATATAAATAAATTTTCTAAACAATAATATCCTATTAATTTCAAATTATGTTATGCCTGCATATTTATGTTTAAATTGAATGTCATATATATGGGAATTAATACAAGCCACTTACTTTAATTGTCAATATTTAAAATTTTTATGCACAAGCGGAGCATCTTAAATTTAGTTGATCTTCACATTTCTATTTTCTAGTCTAACTCATTATATATATTTTTTAATGTTATGCGAATGACAGTTGCAACGAGTTCAAATTTATCCAAGGAATTGTTGAAGAGATTTCAAATTCTAAATTTAATAGAACACCATTATTTGTCACACGATACCCAGTTGGAATAGATTATCGTGTAAAGACCATACTTTCAGATATTAAGTCAAATGATGGTCATATAATAGGTATCTATGGCCCTGGTGGAATTGGGAAGACAACAATCGCAAAAGCTATTTTTAATAGAATTTGTGATGAATTTGATGGATTTTGTTATCTAGAAAATTTAAGAGAAAGATCGGGGACAAATGCTGGTGTAATCGAACTACAAGAGACACTTCTTTTTGAGATCTTAAGGAATACAAATTTAAAGGTGGGTAACAAATCGAGAGGAATCAATATGATAAAGGAAAGACTTTCATTTATGAGGATCCTTTTAGCTCTTGATGATGTGGATAAACGGATCCAAATAGAAAATTTGCTTGGAAGATGTGATTGGTTTGCTTCTGGAAGCAAAATCATTATAACAACAAGAGACAAACACTTGGCAGCTACTCTTGGAAATTGTCGTTCAACCTACTCGGTTAAGGAATTAGATCAAGATGAAGCTCTCGAACTTTTTAGTATGCACGCCTTCCAAAGCAACAAACCCAAAGATGATTATTTGAAACTTGCAGACAGAGTTATACAATATGCCAAGGGATTGCCGTTGGCTCTAGTAATAATTGGTGCTGATTTGTATGGAAGAACTAAACCTGAATGGAGAAGTGCAGTAGATAAGTATGAAAGAATTCCTAATGAAGAAATTCAAAAAATTCTCGAAATAAGCTATGGAGGATTGGATGAAATTGAAAAAGATATTTTCCTTGATATCGCATGCTTCTTTAAGGGATATTTTAAGGAGTATGTCATGGATATATTGAATGCTTGCGATTTACATCCAATTTGTGGAATTCAAAAACTTTTCGATAAGTGCCTAATAACTGTTGATCACTATGATAGATTGTTGATGCATGACTTGCTCCAACAAATGGGTAGGGACATTATTCGACGGGAATCGCCACAAATGCCCGGAGAGCGTAGTAGGCTATGGTGTTATGAGGATGTTTATAAAGTACTAACACAAAATACGGTATGCATTATCTTGGTTCATTTTCTACCTTTTTTTCAAATGGCAAATGTAGTGATTATTTTTCATTTAAATGTTGAAGAAAATTTAAGTTTATTAGTTTAGTTCTTGTTTAAATTAATCGTCATTACACTTTAGTGAATTTTATTGTATAGTGTGATTGACTTGATGCTTTGTCTAATTAGGGATCAGAAAAAATTCGAGGCATAAGGATATGCTCACCTGAATCATCAAAGATGAAATTAGAACCTAAATGTCTTGAAAAGATGAAAAATCTCAAGTTCCTCATAGTTAGTAATGTAGATATTTGTAGAGGTCTCAAATATCTTCCTAACGAATTAAGGGTTCTTGATTGGTCCGGATTTCCTTTATCTTCCTTACCACCTAATTTTGATCCTCAAAATCTCATTGCACTGAACATGCCAGAAAGTCGAGTTACATTGGACAAGCTTTTCAAGGTATAATCATTTTTATTTATTTATAATTATTATTACTTTATTAAACTATATTTTAATAACGTTTGTTGGAGTTAAAAATTTTGATTTTCTTTTTTCTACAGAGGATACAATGCAAAAACTTGACATATATGAATTTCAATTCCAATCAATACATTAGGGAATTACCCGACTTATTGAGTGCCACCCCAAATGTAAAGAAATTGGATCTCCAAAGGTGTAAAAAATTAGTCAAGATTCATGACTCTGTTGGATATCTTGATAAGCTTGAAAGCTGGGACCTCTGGAACTGCAGTGAACTTCAAATTCTTCCAAGTTGTATCGTGATGAAATCTCTTAAATATTTACGTCTTTTTAATTGCAAAAGGGTTAAGAGGTTCCCTGATATTCCACAAGAAATGGAAAATTTAAAGCTTCTAAGTCTGGGACACACTGCTATTAGAGAGCTTCCTCCATCAATTGGGAATCTCACTGGACTTGAGCGATTAGATATAGGTTCCACTTTCTATTTGTGTCATCTTCCAAGTAGTATTTATAAATTGCAACAACTTCGCACACTCCACCTTTATGGTAATGTCAAATTTCCAAAGGACGTGGGGATTGGTAGACAAGCAGCAGCGTGCAATTCTTACAGTGGATTTTCAAAATATTGTTTTCCAAAGTTGAATTTTCTAAAAAAGTTGACTTCTTGCTTCACCCACTCAGAGAAATGTTTATTATCAGGGAGTAAAGATTTGAACTTCAGAGAAAGCATTATCAGATTCAATAGATTAAATTGGCTTCTAATTAAGAATTCCAAGTTCCTTAAGAAAATTCCAAAGCTTCCAGAAAGTATAAGACAAGTAGATGCAACAAACTGCATCTCGTTGAATTCAGAATCATTAAGAAAATTAATCCTTCAGGTACCCATCTCTCTCTCTCTCTTAAAGTAATAATAGAAACAATTTTGGTTACCTTTGCAAATACATTTACTAGATTTGCTAAACTTCAATTTCTTAAAATTCCTAATTTCATGCAGTTTGGAAGAAATTTAGGGCTTTCACCAAATATGAAATGTTCAGGTGTGAAACACAGAGTATTAATGGATTCGCATTCACATCGCAATTTATCAAATCAGATTGATTGCTCTTCCCGGGTCTCCCTCTCTAAGCTCAACGCAATTCAAGATGAGTCCTTTCCCACTCTAGATACGTATCTGGTTGATTATGGAGAGACATATAATATTACAGTACCAGGAAAGAAGATTCCGAATTGGATCAATCATCAAAGCATTGAAAGTTCCATATCATTCTGGGTTGGTCCTGAGTTTCCATCAATTGCTGTCTGTGTTGCTTTTCATCTAATTCCGTTGAAGGACAGTTACGCTAATAATGATAAGTACGGTTCTATTCGTGATGATATAATCGATTGTTATTTCGATATCCACATTTCTACCGATAGTCGTAAGCGACGTCACATGGTTGGGTGGCGTTTATATGAATTGAAGTGTGATCATCTGTGGTTTCACGGTGAACCTCATAGCCGATTACAGAGGAGTTTCGGAGACTTGATGCAAGGTGATCGGAATCATGTTGAGATTTCATGTAAAATCGCTCACTGGGTAAGTACAAACGGAAAATACGCTCCTGTGATTGCAAGGATGGGAGTACATGTGGAATGCGTATGTCCTCCTCAGAATTCCGTTATCATCCAACACAATTCTCAAAATGTTGCTGACGACACAGAGCTGCTCGCACCTTTACTATCTCCAAATGGTTCACATATGGACTCAGACGCGGGAGACCTTTCGAGCTCCTCTAGTCCCTGAAGACATCTGATTCAAGGCGTTCAGTGGGTATAGCAAATGGTAATGGGTTTGATTTGGGTTCTTCTTCAATAGCCAATCCCTTTATAAAAAGATGACTCCATTTTCAATCTGTATCCACCGTCAAAGAAACCGAGTTCGATGCGAAGAAATATGCCCAGGTATTATTTTTACATTGAAACTATTTTCCACTAGAAGACTTAATTCAAAACAATGCACTGTTAAATTTTAGAAGTTGGAGTAGGAGTGGATCGCTGAGTTGAAATTTTAGAATTATATAGTTTGCTCATAAAGTCATTGCCCTGTTAAATTTGGTACAATTTCAAAGTCATTTGAGGGTTAAGCATTTGGTAGAACTAACTCTGCATAAGTTGTTAGCCTTAGAGCTCATTCCTAGGTCTTTTCTTTCCATTAAAACTTTTTAGACTTTGAACTAACAATTTTTTCCTCTGTTTTAGTGTGGAGTGTGGATTGTCATTATGATGGAGGAGGGGTGTTGAGGCAAGTTTCATCAGGGGAAGGTGAGGTGGAGAGAGGTTTGGTTGAACAAGACTGCTAGATTAGAGAGGTTTCAGGAAATTTGGAGGAAGTGAAACCTGATTTAGGTCCTGTCGAGCTCTTGGAATGGTATGTTTGAGATGTGACTTTTGTTTTTGTTTGAATGTTTTTAGAGTTTATGTATATATCTGGTGCTCTTTGTGTTCTACTACTTTATTTTCTATGAGAATGAGCTTAATTTAGTAATGACGTATCCTTTGGAAACTGGCTTTGGGGAATTAGATGGGAGTTACATGATTACATTACTTGGTAACCCGGCTATTGGAGTGGAAAAAAGTTTGGAGATGGGGTCTATGTTAAATGATATCTTGCTAAATATATTCAATCGTTACAAACTCGACAGTCTGATTCCCTCTCTCTTTTTCACACACACAAACATGCATACATGTACGTATTTCTATGTATATCTGCCTTTTTGTTTTGGTATATAGGTGAATGTTATTTTCTTAAAGGCAGTTCCATAATAAGGCTTTTAAAACCTCTGAATTATAGTAAAATTAAGACTATCAAATGCAGGATGTTGAGTAGTAGAGAAATTAGGAACATCAAGTTGACTATGTAAATGATGCTAATGCAGGGGAAAAAAAGAAGGTTCTTCTTTGACTAAAGAAAATATGAACAAGGGCATATGTGATTCTTTGGAGCCAAAGCATGAAAGATAATTCAATTTTTAGGTCTCTCTGTATACGAGGGTCATGGAAACAATACAATGTTATTCAATATATTATTTGAGGTAAAACATCGTTAAAGTACCTGGTGTGCGATATAAATTGAAGGCTTATTCTTTAGATGGATTCAAGAAGAGGCAGTTCTATGGTGAAAATATTTTTCTTAATTTTTGAGATTTAGGGTTTGAAGAAAGAATGCAGCTGTAAGGTGATTTTGAAAGGTGTACCTTGATATTTTCTTGCTCCTAGATATGCCCAGCTTGACTAAGTAGATAGAATAAACGTTAATAAGAGAATTTTCACTTGAAATATTAGTAGGCCTCATGCACTGGATCATGTGGAACATTGTTAATCTGCTTTGATGCTGATTCAGCAGAAACTATTTCGGAATTTTGGTTTTTTGTGTACTGAGTCTGTGAAAATTGGAATGACATTATGAAGAAGTGTGGAAGGCATTGTGAAATTAATTCAATGGAAGATAAAGGGTAGAATTAAATTTGATAATGGAGGCTACTGTAATTCCATTTAAAACAAGGTCCTTTGTAGCCTGTGGGATATCTCCTGTTCTGTTCTCACATTCAGCTTGTGACTGGTTATGTGTTGCAGTTTGGCATAACTGCTAAGACTTTAGTCCTACTTTAGTTGTTAACTATAGCTTCTGCTATACCTTGTTACTCATTTATCAGAAGAAGAAAAAACAGATGTAACTCTGTTGTTTGTTGATAATGATCAACAAAGCTAGATGCCTATTTGGAACTGCTGGTAGAATACGTGTATGCATCAAATAAACTTCTTGAAATGTTCCTTAAGTGCTTGGTCAATGTATTGGCCTTGAAATGTCAATGGGGTCTCCTGATTAGTAACTTCGCTTACTTTGTTTGAGTCAATAAATTTTATTACGTGCCTGCTTTTGAGTTTGTATATGGGAGCTTGTGGTGATGCATAGACTTATATTAATGAAATGAAGGTTAACAAAACAATAATTTTTTAAAATTTTATTTTATTATCTTGATATATTTCACCCTCAGCTAGCAATCCCTTCCAAATTCCACCCTAATATTCCCCAAATCAAGCAAGCAATAGAAAAGTGATAAAGGAAAATGCTAGCAATTTTGGAACTGTAACTTTATATATTATTAGTACTTCTCTTCTAATCTCCTTGCATAGGGACGTACCATGAAACTCATGTTCAGGTTCAGAATGTTTTATATTTAGAGGAATCAACTGGAAGTAGCTTTCTTCAAATGATTTGGGTAATTTTTTTCTTTAAATTGCATATTCAGATCTTAAAACTTTGGTGGCTTCTTTTCTCATTTCTTTTAAAGCTCACAATTCCTCAAGCTGCACCTTCAGAATGAAGCAAGTTATTTATATCAGCCAATATTGCTCTTTGGCCCTTATCCCTTCCATATTCTTGCAAATAATTTGATCATCCTATTGTTGTCCTCCTTTAATGCACCTGTTTTCCTCTCTGATCTAGGGTAGTCTTTTGCCAGCTCCTCTTGAAGTTGTTCACTTTAGCCCCTAAAAACTGAGCAGATGCTAGTACTGTTCAGAGCATGTGTTATGAGTTTGTTATGGGCAAATTGGATCAGGATTTTTGTTGCTGATATGACCATTGCAAAAGCAGGTCAGCCAACAGTGGCCATGGCTAGCTGCTTTGCTGAGCCATGTTTGACATGCTTGCTGGGCTTGGAACAGCTTTGATAATACAAAACCCAATGTTTATCCAAATGCTTACGGGAATGGTGACTGCATTGTCTTCCTGTTATTGGGCTTGATGGGGTCTATACTGATTTCGAGTTCAATGTTTATCCAAATACAAACAATGGCCATTGCCAAAGCAGGTCTAAATCTGTATTTTGTTTATACTGAAAAGGTCATAGGTAGAAGGTTGAATATGTAAGACTGGAAGTGGGCTTAAGGAAGAAGATGTGTATTGGTTAGTCTACAGATAAGATAACTACAGCACATTAGCTCCACCAAATAACTCCAGACTATATAACCACATCAAGCGGTAAAAATTATCAACATGAATTGAAGATCGCAAGTGATGTAAAGAGTGTAAACTATTCATAAAGTATAAAAATAAAGTGTATAAACATATTCTTTTCATTTGTTTGTAGGGCTGGGCATTAAGTGGAAAAGGCTTTTATACAGATAAATATGTGCTTAAAGTTCCATGCATCAAATCAAGATGTAGTTGCTTTGTTTCTGCTGGAAATTGAAAATAAATCTTATTCTTTTGCACTGTCATTGTGAGTTGCTCTTCTTAGCACTTTGCTATTAGGCTATAACTGCTATGCAATACTCAAATTAAAAGGAGGGGGTTTTTGGATGCTAATGACCTTTGATTATCTGCATCCAGATTGACTGGTGTCTATGTTTCGATTAATTCTGGGGTTTGCAGATTCCATTATAATGGTATTTGTGCAACATCAAGAATGTGTCTGATTTTGCTTTAGTGCAGGCAACGCTTATTAGCAAACCACTTACCATAAAACGAAAAGAAAAAGTAGCTTCTTAGCAAATGACAAGATTGTCAGAGGTACCAATAATATTCTTGTGGCTTTTGTTATTCAGATGGCACTAAGACTGAAAGACTATTGCTTTGACATATGTACGCATGCATGGGCAATTATATGATTAGCTTGTTATATAGATGAAATTTATTAAAACATATTTTGGGCTTTTATTGAATATTTTGCAAAATGATCTTAACCTGTCACGTCACTAATATAAAAAAAGAAAAGAAAAGACGTGAAGTATGTTAGATTTAGGACATAAAATGATGCCATTGGAGAGAGAGAGAGGATGGGGGGGGGGGGGTGGTGGAATTTAGGACAAAGGATGAGACATGATGTAGGACGGTAGAAAATTAGGGATAAACAGAAAGAATCATCCTTAGTCAAAATGGATTTTCTTGGGATGATACTAAACAAATGGTCATAGCAAGTGATTGTTACACTAGTTTTTTGTTCACATTTTGATTTGATCTTTGCCTTTGGGGTGATAGTGAACTGATATAACATACATGTAGGATCACTTGGAGGTGCAGTTGTACTGAATAAAGCCTTTATGATCTTCAATGAATTGTGCTTGATACATGCAAATACAACAGCAGATGAAAGAAACTGCCAATCAAGTCATGATATAGACCTTGATGATGAGTCAAGAAGTAAATATGGGTATGTTTTTATATACTGTCATGGATCTGCAGAAATGTTGCATTTGTCATTTGCATTTTAATGTATGCTACTGGTATTTTGCTTATATTGAGCTTGTTTTCAGTAGTGATTATCTTGTTTACGCAAAGATCTAATTACTTATTTACTATTCTAGGTAGTGCATAAAACAGGAAAGAGTTATAGGCAACCAAACTTCCCCCTCCCCCCTTTTCCTTCTTATTAGTCTATGCAAAGATAGCTGGAGCTCTGTCCCCACTAGAATTTCATAAATTTTTGTAGAAAAATAACCCTTTACTATCACCAACATTTATATACCCCTATCTTACTTTTAGCCACTCTTTGGATCACCAACCATTTGCTGCCTTCTACAAGAATCAGTAAAATGGTTTCTGCTGAATGTAAGCAAAGCCCGTTATGACTTAAGTAGATCTTGTTGATGAGACATGTTTGCAAACTTGTTCATATTAGAGGAGAAATAAGCACTTAACACACTCCACACCACCCCCCCCCCCCCCCCCCCCCCCCCCAAATAGACACACAGATACAATATAAATAAATGTTGCAGAGAAATGAGCACAAGCTACATGGCCTTGTGAATACTTACTTGGACTGGCTTGATGGTTTATTTTTCTGTAAGTGATTGTAGTTCATTTCACTTCTTACTTCATTAATTAACTAGGAAGTAAATGCAGTAAGGCTGATATAAATTACATATGTTCTATTTTATCTTATAGCAATATTTATTTCAGGAAGTATCATCTGTTTTTATTAAAGTATCATGTATATTTGAGATTGTTTTATTTTTACAGAAATAAGTACATTTGTGTAATTGATAGGTGCTGATGTTCTCTTTTAATTGCATATGCAATCTCAAGTATGGGTGGTTCCTCTCATTTCTTTTAAAGCTCACAATTGTGCAGACGACACTTTCAGAATGGAGAAAATTGTATGCATGAACCAATATTGCTCTATGCCCCCTAGGCTATTTAAATACTTGCAACTGGTTCATGCCATTTGATCATCCCCTTGATTTTCCCCTTCCACACACCCACTTCTCTCACTAGTTGATACTAATCTTGGCCAGCTCCTCTCTTGCAGTTCTTCACTTTATAATAGAAGAAGAGGCCCCCCAAAACTGAGCAGATGCCTGTACTGCTCATGGCATTTGTTATGATTGTGTCATGGATATCCACTACTTCTGGGGAACTGCTTAACTGACTATCATCGCTTGGAGCACTTCTGGAATTGCTGCCTACACTTGTTGGGCTCACAACACTTAAAATTGGGAACTTCAGTGAGGGATCTAATTGCTGATATGGAAGTTGCCAAAGCAGGTCAGCAGGAATGTCCATGGCTGACTACTTGGCTAGGGCAATGTTTAACGTGCCTGTTGGCATTCAAACTGCTTTGGTCTTACAAACATTTAGTTTTTGTCCAAATTCTTATGAACTATAGGAAAAGAAAAAATCCTTTTTTTTCTTCATGTGTGTATAACTCACTGACATGAACATTTAAACGTGAAAAAGAGGAACCTGTTTGCCGACAATTAGAAGGCCGGGGTTATTGACCTAGACAAGTGCCTTGAAAAGACCAAAGAGACCTGTTAGGGGTTATTGCCAACATTGCAAAAGAAGTATTAATTTGATGCGAAAACAACTACTAGACTCAGTTTTTTTTTAAAGTTTAATACAAAAGAACTGAATTTACCCATTTCCTGTAATGTTTTAATTTAATGTATTTGTTAAATAATAAGAAGAAACATTATTATTTTGTTTTTTTCTTTGTAACATATGTCTCTAGAACACATTCTCTCATGTAATGGCAGTTTAGTTTTGAGGTTTTAAGTGTAGAGGATTACCAGTGCCCTGCCAATATTGATCATTTGAGGATAAATTGGACTAGGGAAATGGATTGTTCTTTTATTGATCTTATGTTAGAACAGTTGCACAGAGGGAATAAGATCGGTCATAGATACAATGCTTTAGCTTGGACCCGGATGAATGCATCATTCAGGAAAAAAAAAGGACTCCTCTGTGACAAAGATGTACTAAAAGATCAATATTGGAGCTTGATCAAGGTGCTATTTTTTCTCATTAGTAATGTTGCTAGGTTAAAAGTGAGCCAAAGACTATAGGCTATACATAGCTCAATATAATGTATATAGTCGAGCCAATGTTTGACTGACATGCCTGTTGGGCTTGGAGTTGGAAAAATTTTAGCGATATAGAACAACCAACATTTATGGAAATGATTATGGGAATGGTGACTGCATTTGTTTTCTTTGTATTGAGCCTGATGGGGTCTATAGTGCTGAGTGAGATGCGAAAAAGTGAATATAAGCATTAACTTGTTGAAGATAGATCATCGAGCATTCTCAACTCTCATTCCGATCTCAGTGAGGAAAGGTGACGGCAAAATGCTGTCGTTTTATTCCAAAGATCCTCACTTAAATGAAACGTCGTCGTTCAACTTTTAAAGAATATAAAAGGAACAAGTACAAAACGGTGCCGTTTTTGTTTTATGCAATACACGCCAAAGTAAGAAACTAATATAATTTTCTGTTATAATAAAGCCTGATTATTTGTCATTGTCTTCTAGAGGTTAAGTTGCTTTTTTTCTGTTACAGCTATTTTCTTCCCCGTACTTCTTCATTTTTTCCTTTTCTTTCTTATTCTACTCCGTTTCACTATATATATATATATATATATAGAGAGAGAGAGAGAGAGAGAGAGAGAGAGAGAGAGAGAGAGAGAGAGAGAGAGAGAGAGAGAGAGAGGTGTAACCTATTGAGCATTGATTGTACATTTTCTGTCTCATTTTATTTTCTCATTCAATGAAATAGAGCAGTTCTATTTAGTGAGATGATAGGAATTTGATAAAAATATATATTAATGAAACAAAATAAATAAATAATGTGTATAAATTTTTTTGTTGTTTTTTATTTTTTAAAAAGAGTTTCAATAATGATTGCTCTCTGTTATCATATTAAGACAACAATAACTTGGTGTAGTCGATGAACAAACCTCAAAAGTCCAATCTTTTATGTTTCTGGTCTTAATGGGAAAAAAATTATTAATTATCTATTTCAAAAGAAATATTATTATTAATATAATATATCAAAACCATCAGTTGGGTCGGCAGCCCCATTCCCTTCATTGTACTTACTAATCAGAAATTTTTTATTATTCTCAAAACATCATTCACGATAAGGTCAAAGGGAGAAATTACACTTTAGTCTAAAAGAGCCGCAGGTTAAGCGTGAGGAAATTTCTTAAAATATTTTACATATTTTTTAATTTTTTTTATTGGTTTTATATAGAAACATCCAAGATCCCGCAATGTGAAAAGAAAAAAGGAAAAAAAAATTATTTGCTTTTTCATTCACACAAACTACTAGGAAATTGCTATCTATATTAGTTTATAAACTGTATATCAAATCCATTCTCTTTTATTGAAGTTGACATGCTTGTCCAGGCGTTACTTGGTCCAGGTGTAAGTTGCGTATTAACTTTCCTCACCCAAACAACTGAAGACTCCTTATGGCCCATTTGCATTGAGGGGGAATGAAGGGGAGTAGAGTAGATTTGACCCCAAATTAACCTATTTTTAGCCAATTCTACTCTACTCCCCTCCATTCCCCGTTTTTCTTCCCTCAATCCAAACAAGCGCTAGGGTCTCTTCCAAATCCCATTTCATCAATATATTTCTTTTTCTGCTCTTCTCAACCATCTACACCTAAATCTTCATGGCTCTTGTCATTGAAGCCTCATCTTCCTCCTTCACCCATCAACCCAAGAACTTTGATGTCTTCTTAAGTTTCAGAGGTGAAGATACTCGTCTTGGTTTTATAGGCCATTTGTATAATGCTTTGAGTCAACAGGGTATTAACACCTTTATTGATGATAACCTTCAAAAGGGAGAAGAAATTTCTGCAAGACTTATCAAAATCATTGAAAGTTCAAGGATTTCAATAATTGTGTTTTCTGAAAACTATGCATCCTCCACATGATGCTTGGATGAACTTGCCAAGATTGTTGAGTGTAAGAAGAATGACCAATTAGTGCAACCAGTTTTTTACAACATAGATCCATCAGAAGTTCGTAATCAAAAAGGAAAGTTTGGAGATGCATTGTCTAAGCATGAAGAAAAATTAAAAGATAACAAGAAGGTGCAAAGCTGGAGGGAAACTTTACATGAAGCTGCCAATATATCTGGTTGGCATTATAAGCATGAGTATGTTCCTATATTTAATGACTACTTTTATGCACTTGACAGGTTTATGCTCTTACAAGTTCTGATGGTTTTTCTCATTAAAAAAAAAGTTCTAATGAGATAACAAAATGAAAAAAAAAAAAGAAAAAAAAAGAAAAAAAAAAAGGAGGTTCTAATATGCATGAGTATGTTCCTATATTTAATGACTACTATGGATTTTTTTGGTCATATTTTCTACTAAGGCAATTATAAGCATGAGTATGTTCCTATATTTAATGACAAATTTTATGCACATAACAAGTTTATGCTCTTACAAGTTCTAATGGTTTTTCTCATTAAAAAAAAAAAGTTCTAATGAGATAACAAAAAGAAAAAAGAAAAAAGGTTCTAATATGCATGAGTATGTTCCTATATTTAATGACTACTATAGATTTTAGTCATATTTTCTACGAAGGCAATTAGCTATTGGTCAATAGTAAAAATAAGATAACAAAATATTAGATTATCTTATCAAATAATTAGGAGTTTCTCTAACATATGGTTTAAAATTTTTTTAGAAGAGATTCTTAATAATTTTGTTCAAGTATTAAGTGGGGATTCAATAAGTTTGTGCCCCTCATCTAACTGGATTATCCATGCAATTTCTTTGCAAAAACCTAAAACTAATTTCCTAGAAAACAATAATTAGAAAAAATCCTAATCAAATTATAGTTCTTAGATCTATAAATTACATTAGGCTTACTTTAAAAAATAAAAATAAAAAACTTTAGTTGTAATGCCCAAACTGAACATCTTGAATTTAGTTCAAGTTCATATTTCAATTTTATAGTCTAATTATTTATATGTCTTATAGGGAAAAGAGGGTTGTCTGAAATTAATGTTTGGGAAATGCTATGGACTTATCATGCTCACAGCTCATATATGTAGCATAAATATGTGCTTTTAAAAAAAAAAAAATTTGTAAGTATATATGGAGTATAAATATGAGGTTCTGGCTAAGATGTTTGGTTTCCAAAACTCCAGGTGTCTGATTAGGTATGTTTTAAAGATTGGTAATTTGATATATTTGCACTGGGTTTTAGAATTTCTTAAAAGTGCTATTTTCTATTGATGCTAATTCTAAAGTATTCATATGTGTATCTTTGAATAAGAGTTTGGGATCCATCATTCTAGATATCCTGTTTAGAATATCTTAAAGATTGATTTAATTGCACAGAAATTTTTCATATTTCTTTCTTTCCCTCTGTTTTGTTTGGTTGGTGTTATTTTCCTATGATTTTCAGGAAAATTGAAAATCTTTATAAAACACTGCATGCCAATTCATATTAATGGATTTGCTTGAATATAATTGACTCTTCACCGAAGTTCCTGCCAATTATTCTTTTATTAGTTTTATATTAATATTAGTCGCTAACCCGTGCTATGCACGGGAACCTACCTATTTATGTGATAAACTAAAATGATTTTATAAAATTTTAAATTGATTAAGAAACTACATTATTGCATGAATTTCTCTTGTATAACTTCAATTTGTGTTACAATTTGATAAAGAAGTCATTGTTTGAACCTATAAAGTAATAAGTTTTAAATTTTAATGGGTCTAAACTTTAAACAATGAAAAAAAATCACATGTTAGGTTGTGTTCCTAGCAACCTTGAAAGAAAAAGTAAAGGGGAAAAAAACCATGAAATACCATCAAGTAATAAGTTTTAATGGGTTTAAACTACAAACAATGAACAAAAATAATCATAAACAATCATAGGTGCAGGGTTTAGTTACCAAGATCAGATGGTTGTAAAACACAACCTTTCAACATTGATTTAGGGTTATGCAAAAGGCAACATAAATAACAGAAAATTGTTTTTACGTTGTCTGCTATGCCAACCATCTAAATATATTAATTCCAAAAAATATTAAATAAAATAATTCCTAGAATTATATGAGATAATTAAGAAGAACATCAGGCCCTTGCGTGGATGTTATTTGTGGACGGTTGTCCATCACTGCAATTCATAGACTTTGTTGTTAATAAGACAATTGAGTTCAAAACTAAAAGCGATTAGGTGGCCTTTGTACTTCAGGATTTGTTCTCGTTGAAGAATCAACTTGCTTCCTACTATGGCTTTAATTTGATATGTGTGTTTTCTTTGTAAAAATTTAAGTGAGTATGAAGGGTTTCAACCTTGGCAGAAATTTATATTTGTGAAAATTTTTGTTATAGAATTTTAGTTGAAATAGAATTTTCAAGCTTTTGAAACATACATCTAATAGAGTTTTATTTAAAGAAGTTTATATTTGTGAAAATTTTTGTTATAGAATTTTAGTTGAAATAGGATTTTCAAGCTTTTGAAACAGAATTTTCAAACTTTTGAAACATATATCTAATAGAGTTTTATTTAAACTAAACTATTGTAATACTTGATAAGATATAAAACCAAAAATAAAAAGAATCTAAAATAAAAAGAAAAAGAAAAAGAAAATAGTGATGACGTGGAAAATTGTAGGAGCTTTAAAAGCTTCGGTTTTATATATACTAGTTATAGGCCCGTGCATTGCACTATTTTATGAAAAAGCTTATAAAATAAATGTATAAATAATTATATATTTTAATAGATTCAATATATATAAAAAAAAAATTATCAAGTGTAAATAATTGTCTCACTAAAATAAGGGGTAAGATTTCTTCCTAAAACTAAATTAAATTGATAATTTCAAATTGAATTTTAAATTGATAATTATTGAAAAAAAGCACTAAACAATTGATAAATCTAAAATTAATATAATTTTGATAATATTATAAATTAAAATTTAAGTTGATAATTCAAGAATACACGTGTAGAACATCTTGATAATTTGATGTAACATTAAAATCAAATAAGAAAATTGTTAAAATTAATCTATTAATTCTAACCATATTTATTCATTAATTCTAAGACCCTAACCCTAAGCATATAAATTAGATCAAAGCTAAGAAAATTAATTTAAACAAAAGGCAACCAATACACAAAACCTAATCAATTTAATAAAAACAAAATACAAAAATGAAGAAGGAGCCTTTAGAAACTTAACAATGTTTTCGAATGTTTTGAATTCATTAATTAAAATCACATGAAGACAAAAAACCAATAATAACACTAAAGAAAATAAACAAAATGAAAATAATAACAATAAAAGAAGAAAGAATGCATACCTGCATTGCCATAAGATTTATGCATTCACATATTGAAATAAGTTTCACTCCAAAAAGGATATATAGGGTTATATATATTGGTGGAGTTCCATTTGAAATATAATTCATTTAAATCTAATTGAAATTAAAGATATCTAATCAATGTGTTTGTTTTTATCCCATAAAAATTGGAATTAAAAAAAGGTCATATGAATAGAATAAAAAAAAAAAAAAAAGTTGATTCAACATAACGTAACATATAAAATTTTTTTTTTTAGAAAAAAAAAAGAGAGAGAAAGAGAACGTGGTTGATAGCTATAAGGAATTTTGATATATATATATACATATATATATATATATATATATATATATATATTTTAAATGTTATTAATGTAGAAATTATCAAATTAATGGAGATATATACTGTTTTTTAGAATAGATAGAGATTATCAAATTATTGGAGATATATACTATTTCTTGGGATAGATTTATATTAATTACCTCTTGAAGAATTTGGATTGTGCTTATCCCTTAATAATCAAGTTTTGTAGCTTGATATTTTGATCAAATAATGTTAATTTAATAATATTAAAATTTAGAAAATTTAGATGATAAATATTATCTAAATTAAGTTTTTGAATGTTAAATATTATCCCCTAATTTAATAAATATATCCTAACAAATAAAACAATGTTAATTAGATGATAAATATTATCTAAATTAAATTTTTGTATGTTCAATATTATCCTTTAATTTAAGAAATATATCCTAACAAATAAAAAAAATAATGTTAATCTAATTTAATTTAATGATAAAAATAAATTAGAATCCTGATAGTATACTATTCCTTTTTAGTTCTTTAAAAATCTAAAAATTTAATAAAATTTCTGCAATTTGGTGAAGCCACATGGTATTTTGATAATAATTAAATTGAATAACAATTAAAATGAATATTGTAGGGACACGATTATTTAACGGCCTAATAATGATGTTGGGCTCGAACATGAAAGATCCCTCACAATATGATTTGTAGAGAGTGGGCTTGAAAGGCTAGCGTTTGGTCACGGGGCGTTGATCCATACCGGATTTTAGGGGAATTCAGGTAAGAAAGGGTTTCAATCTGGACGTCCAAGCCCTACAATTTCGTAGCCTGAGGAATTTGACTCCTCGGACTCGGTCCGAGGAGCACTAAGTTCCTTTCCCGGTTACCTGGCGGTGGGCTTTTGTGATGTTGTGCATATATTGTCAAGATATTCTCATCCTTGAAGTTTTTCTCCTGGAGGTGAGATGTGATCCCCCCCCCCCCCCTCTGCTTTATTACTTTACGCTTTCTTTTATACTATCCCACGTTTGCTGTCCTTCGTCCACGTGTAGGGTCAACCTTTCCAAGACTGATATTTGTCCTGTCAGTCTAATCCCAGAATTGTTAGGGATGGTTGATAAAGCTGAAGAATACTGCTCTGTTAGGTGCAGAGTCTTATCTAGGAAGGGTAGTAAGGGTAACTTTCCCAAGATATTTTAGATCTCCTTACAGATTTGTTCCTATAGCTCTTTTTTACCCCCCTTTTCAAGGGAGCTTTGGGTCTGCCGAGGACTAAACTGTCCTCGGCTGCATCTTTGGGCCATTTTTTGCCTTACATTTTTGAGCTTGGGCCATAACCTTTTTCGGCTTGGGCCTTTGGACTCCCCATGAGCAAGTGGGCCTGGCCCATAAATTATTGGGCCCCACAATAGCCCCTCAAAACCCTACTGTCCAACATCTTGGTTGGAGAGGGGGGTTTTGGTAATACCGAGCCTTTATTACGGCTCATTTAATTCAACCCTTGACTGACGCTGGCGACTCTTCACCTGCCCAGGGAGTGTACCGGTCTACAAGATATTCCCCTTAATTTGCGCACGATGCTCTTATGCCGTTTGGTCATCCGAAGCGCGTCTTTAATATCTTCCCTTTACGAGACCTCCCAGATTTAACGGTTATTGATGGCGTGGGGAAACGGAACGGGCGTATTCTTGTTTGCAGATTTCCTTAGAGATCTGAACGCATTAAGTACCCTCTTCTTCGTCCCCTATATAAAGAGAAAAAACAAGAGTTGTTTCTCCCACAGATGAATCCCTTTAATCCCTCCAAAATTTGGAACCCTTAGATTCCTTCCGGAGTTTACTTTTGCTCTCTGGTTATACCTTAACCTGAAATATACTCACCATAGTAATAAGCAATGGAAAAACCATTCCCCTCCCAGAAACGCCATGTTCTAACGAAACTCGATATGGCTCGGTCAGGGCAAGGATGGCGGAGGCTCAAGATTTGCCTCGCCTTCCTTTCAGCCAAAATCCGAAGCAGGGACTCGTCACGTCACACTTTCGGCGTGACTGAGCCGAGGACACACACCATCAGTACCACCCGCTCTTTTACGAGCATATCTAACATGGCACCAGTGTGTTAGGAGTCAGGACTGGGGCAGGGACTAAGTGCCCCTGCTTCTTCCTCTCTTCGTTCACTGGCGCCTCCCTTTGCCTCTCTTTCTTCTTCTTTCCACCACCAAATCCATCCTGGTGCCTTTCCTTCTCCCTCTTTTGCTCATTTCTCTTTCTTTTCATTTCTTCCCTCTTCTCCTCCTCCTTCTTTTACTCATGTCCTCCATCTTCCTCATTCATCTCCTCCATCTTCCTCATTCATCTCCTCCATCCTCTTCTTCCTTCTCCTTCATCTTCTTCTTCCTTCTTCCTTCTCCTTCATCTTTTTCTTAAGAAGGTTCTTCTCTCTATATGAGCAATACTGAGGCAGAGATTGGAGAGACTTTGAAGACGAGTTTAAAAGACACCTGACTGTTTACTTATTTGTATTGCGGATGTTGTCGTTGCTTCGGCAGTTCATCTTTTGTATAGGCTTGTTTAAGCCCCTCTTTGTACGTTGTAATAATTTTTCATATTAATAAAAATTGTTGTTATTTTACTTCACATGTTGTCTCTATGTTTTTACAAATTTGCAAGCGCTGCTCGGCACAATAGTATAGCATTTGAATCAATGACAACTAAGGACAAAATACTTGCTAATAAAAAGATGTCACCATAATTTTAATAGAATTGCTTGACACAGTAATGCCTACCTGTGAATAACGATACTTACTCAAAACAATGCCGAGATTAGAATTGGATGCTCTATGCGGTGTAGGAAGTAATCATCCGAAGACATATCACCCGCAAAAATGAACAGCCCCCTTAGGCTACCGAATAGTGGGGCGTCCCGCCATCATCCTAACACTTTTATTGGCCTTAACATTTTACTGTATTTGAGCCGAGGACTTTCCCCATCCGAGTAGTTGGCGTCCCAATAGGCTTGAGTCCGAGGACCATGCTAGGCCTTGGTTCTGTCCAAAACTTTTTTTTTTGAGTGCTTGGTTTCCCCATAGGCTTGAGTCCGAGGACCATGCAAAGCCTTGATTTTGTCCAAAACTTTTTTGAGTACTTGGTTTCCCCATAGGCTTGAGTCCGAGGACCATGCAAGGCCTTGGTTCTATCCAAAACTTTTTTGAGTACTTGGTTTCCCTATAGGCTTGAGTCCGAGGACCATGCAAGGCCTTAGTTCTGTCCAAAACTTTGAGTTCAGTTTCTCCCTTTCCTCTGGTATTTCACGAGGTGCCGAGCAGGAGGTTGTCCTCGGCAACGGCCTTTCCTCGGCGTGGGCCGTAGTCCCTGGGCCCTCATGCAAAACGGGCATGGGCCGCGAATTCACTAGGCCCACGAATTAAGAGGTATTTCTGTAGTCTTTGGCCACGCGGTATTCTTTGACGTCCTAGTGTTCGAGGTGCGCCTTTACGAGGCTCCTTTAATCTCGTGGTTGCAGTTGGCGTTGGAAATTGAGTCAGAGCCATTTTATCGGTAGCGTCCCTTGGGATGCTGCGTGAATTAAATGCCACCACCTTATCTTTTTAAATAAATGGGAGAGACAGTTGCTTTACCTACACACAAATCCTTCAGCTTCCTCCCAAATCACAACTCATATATTCAGTGCTATCCTCCCTTAGCATAACATGTTTGAGGCGAGGGTTGGGGAGAAGGAACTCTCTTCGCCACAGAGGCGCCGTGTCCTCCTGAGACTCAAAATAGTGAGGTACGGGCAAGGGAAGCATAAATTTAAGAGGATACTCCGTTTCGACCGAGGGGAAAGGGTGTCTCTCACTTTTTTAGTCAAAATCCGAAGCAGGTTCTGTTCATGCCAGAATTTTGGTGTGTCAGAAGAAAGATTCTCCGCCATCAGCGCCACTGCCTTGTTGCAGGTAAATTTTTGGTGAAGGCTCCTCAACTTCCGGCTCCCTGCACCTTTCCTTCAGCGGTGTGAGGCTCAAGTTGGGTTCTCTCTGCACCTTTTCTTCGAGGTTGCAGGCCCCAGGCTGGGCTCTTTTGCTGCCTGAGTTATGGGCATGTAAAAGCATTGAGGAAGAACGAGGTCTTGAAGCAGTAGCCAACCTCTCTTCTGTGCCACCTCCTTGGCTTTATCTTATTCTCTTGTATCTTTCTTTTTGATTATGTGGTTAGCTTTAGAAGCCAACCTCTCGTCTATACTGCTCCTCGGCTTTGTTTTATTTTCTTGTATCTTCCTTTTCAATTATGTAGTGAGCTTTGACATAAGCTGATTCCAGCTTTTCATTGTACGCTGTACTATTTCTTTGTTTTAGTAAAAATATAAATTTATTTACATGTTTTGAATACTGATCTTTTGGCAACACTACTTTGTGAATGGATGTGCTCCATGTGTGTGTTTCTTCAAGGATATTTAGAGCAGGAAAACTTGAAACATAATCCAACTAATTCTGATTTACCAATACTACCAGGCATTATGACGATAATTCATAGTAAATCAAACTTAGGAAACTAACCGAGGTAACAGTTGAATATTCTGTGATAAGCGCGTGAATACCGTCCGAGAATGATAATCTCTAAATAATCCATCCGAGCAGTTGACTGAGAAGTAGGGAACTCCGATTGTGTTTCCGGCGACATATTGCTCTATATTGCATCGATCCCCTTAGTGCTAAAGATCCGAAAGCAGACTTAAGAATCCTCACAATTTAGGAATTAACCCAATTGTTAGTGGAGAGTTTTCCTCGGATAAATCCTAAAGTCCATGTAATGTAGTTTTTCCTTATAAGTAGTTGGTTTCCCCATAGGCTTGAGTCCGAGGACCATGCAAGGCCTTGGTTCTGTCCAAAACTTTTTTGAGTACTTGGTTTCCCCATAGGCTTGAGTCCGAAGACCATGCAAGACCTTGGTTCTGTCCAAAACTTTTTTGAGTACTTGGTTTCCCTATAGGCTTGAATCCGAAGACCATGCAAGGCCTTGGTTCTGTCCAAAACTTTTTTGAGTACTTGGTTTCCCCATAGGCTTGAGTCCGAGGACCATGCAAGGCCTTGGTTCTGTCCAAAACTTTTTTGAGCACTTGGTTTCCCCATAGGCTTGAGTCTGAGGACCATGCAAGGCCTTGGTTCTGTCCAAAACTTTTTTGAGCACTTGGTTTCCCCATAGGCTTGAGTCCGAGGACCATGCAAGGCCTTGGTTCTGTCCAAAACTTTTTTGAGCACTTGGTTTCCCCATAGGCTTGAGTCCGAGGACCATGCAAGGCCTTGGTTCTGTCCAAAACTTTTTTGAGCACTTGGTTTCCCCATAGGCTTGAGTCCGAGGACCATGCAAAGCCTTGGTTCTGTCCAAAACTTTTTTGAGCACTTGGTTTCCCCATAGGCTTGAGTCCGAGGACCATGCAAGGCCTTGGTTCTGTCCAAAACTTTTTTGAGCACTTGGTTTTCCCATAGGCTTGAGTCCGAGGACCATGCAAGGCCTTGGTTCTGTCCAAAACTTTTTTGAGCACTTGGTTTCCCCATAGGCTTGAGTCCGAGGACCATGCAAGGCCTTGGTTCTGTCCAAAACTTTTTTGAGTACTTGGTTTCCCCATAGGCTTGAGTCCGAGGACCATGCAAGGCCTTGGTTCTGTCCAAAACTTTTTTGAGTACTTGGTTTCCCCATAGGCTTGAGTCCGAGGACCATGCAAGGCCTTGGTTCTGTCCAAAACTTTTTTGAGTACTTGGTTTCCCTATAGGCTTGAGTCCGAGGACCATGCAAGGCCTTGGTTTTTGTACTTATTTTGTTTTTTCGCAGGTCAGCCCCTTGACCATGGCGGGGAGAGCTGACTTGAGGTCGGAAGCCCCTAGAGCTGCCCGTGCCGTTGGCACTACAGGATGTAAGCCCTGGCACAAGTTTATATCGGAGCAACAACTGTAGGTCACTAGAGATGGGGGAAAACCCGCGAATCTCTGCTTGCTAGAGAGTTGACTCATGCGCCACCTGTGCCAACGCGCAAGCCTTCCCATAGACGGCGCCAATTGTAGGGACACGATTATTTAACGGCCCAATAATGATGTTGGGCTCGAACATGAAAGATCCCTCACAATATGATTTGTAGAGAGTGGGCTTGAAAGGCTAGCGTTTGGTCACGGGGCGTTGATCCATACCAGATTTTAGGGGAATTTAGGTAAGAAAGGGTTTCAATCTGGACATCCAAGCCCTACAACTTCGTAGCCTGAGGAATTTGACTCCTCAGACTCGGTCCGAGGAGCATTAAGTTCCTTTCCCGGTTACCCGGCGGTGGGCTTTTGTGATGTTGTGCATATATTGTCAAGATATTCTCATCCTTGAAGTTTTTCTCCTGGAGGTGAGATGGGATCCCCCCCCCCTCTGCTTTATTACTTTACGCTTTCTTTTATACTATCCCACGTTTGCTGTCCTTCGTCCACGTGTAGGGTCAACCTTTCCAAGACTGATATTTGTCCTGTCAGTCTAATCCCAGAATTGTTGGGGATGGTTGATAAAGCTGAAGAATATTGCTCTGTTAGGTGCAGAGTCTTATCTAGGAAAGGTAGTAAGGGTAACTTTCCCAAGATATTTTAGATCTCCTTATAGATTTGTTCCTATAACTCTTTTTTACCCCTCTTCTCAAGGGAGCTTTGGGTCTGCCGAGGACTAAACTGTCCTCGGCTGCATCTTTGGGCCATTTTTTGCCTTACATTTTTGAGCTTGGGCCATAACCTTTTTCGGCTTGGGCCTTTGGACTCCCCATGAGCAAGTGGGCCTGGCCCATAAATTATTGGGCCCCACAAATATTATGTAAGTTCAAGTTGGGCTTTAAAAAAAAAAAAACAAATATTTTAAAATATTTTAAAAACTATGGCAAATTGTAAAAATAGTATAACAATTATTAATGAAATCTCTCTCTCTGTATATAAGATAAAAAATATATATCTATTTTTTTAAAATCTAAAAAATAATTGAATTTTGTATAATTAAAAAATAAGAGAGTTGTGTGATCCTTTACCTCTTGAAACCTTGCTTCCAATTAAGAAATCTCAGCAAGAAGTCTTGTGTAATATTCATCAAAATCCTTCCTTCTTTTTAGCACATTTTTTTATGAAAGAAAATTAGTAACACATTTGTTAAAAAAAGAGTGCAACACCGAAAACATGTACAATAAACTAAGTCAACCTATCCGAAATAAAATCTATTAACTGAATTAGCGTATATACAATAGCTTAAAAGTAAATTTTTCCAAACTCAAATCATTCTAAAATGAAAACAATCTAAAACTCTAAATATGAAATTAGTCTTTCATTTAAATATTTTATATGTTCTCTAATCGTCTAACACTTCTATTTGGTCCTCCACTTTCTCTTTTTTTATTTCTTTGCAAAACAGAAAAAATACAAAAGTTATTTTCTTCTTAAGGAAAATAAAAATAGTGTGAAGTTTTAAAAAAGAACCAAATAATTTTTATTTGTGCAATTGTACTTACTTCTTCACAATCTTTCTTTTCTTTACTTCGGCACAGATTTTTTCTTCAATTGCTTCATTTCCATTGTTAGCCCCTCTTTTTGTTGTTTCCTATAATCAATTTGATGAAATATGTCATTATGTACTAATATATTTTTTCTTCAATATATTTTTTTGTTCTTATCTTCTAAAAAAAAAATCATGCAATTTAAGAAGATAAGAACAAAAAAAATATATATATATATCTATAAAAATTTATGAAAGTGTGAAGCTTAAGAATATATATTTTTTTTCCTTAATGGATGAGAAGAGGTTAAGTTGATATTAAATTATCAAGTTTTTGTGTCTATCAAACTTTATCTAAAGAAGTGATTTCAAATTAAAATTTTTATCAACTTAGAAATTATAGGAAAAAAAGATAAGAACAAAAAGAAATTATATTTATTTTTCAAAAATCTATTAAAATTTCTACGATTTGGTGAAGACACATGGCGCAACCACGGCGTCTAAGCCCAACTTTTATTATATATAATATGATAATATGATATAATATATATAATATAATATATAATATATAATATATCTAAATTAAATTTTTGTATGTTAAATATTATCTCTTAATTTAACAAATATATCCTAACAAATAAAAAAATAATTTTAATCTAATTTTATTTAATAATAAGAATGAATTAGAGTCCTGGTACTATACTATTCATTTTTAGTTCTTTAAAAATCTAAAAATTTAATAAAATTTCTGCAATTTGGTGTAGTCACGTGGCGCAACCATGGCGTCTAAGCTCAACTTTTATTATATATAATATAATATAATATGGTATATAGATTAATAAAGTTCAAAGCTGATTTAGAATTTTTATCCACTGTATCTTTTCAGGTTTTCGTATTTCTAGCTGCCGAGTATGAAACCCCAAAGAATTCCTTAAGTCAGGTAAGCTTTGGCATTTGACTGCAATTTTATTTTTGAGTCCTCTGTATCTTGTCGTGTTGAGTATTTACGGTTTAGTACTTCATTTCTAGAGATGTATTGAACTAGAAATTGTTGGTCTTTTACATGTTCCCAATTGCCTATGTCAGTGCCACAACAGCCTGTATGGCATGCCCACTTGACTATTGTCATATATTTCATGTTTTGCTGCACAAATACCATGTCCATTGCATGATTTGTTTTGAAATTTCATTTTGCAGATTTCACTTTGGGATGGCATTATAGCTTCTAAAGAGCATGCAAAGTTTTGGACACATACCTCTAACAAGTATCGTTTTATTGATCAGGTATGCTGCCTTTATGTAGTGGTCTTATTTAATTCTCTCACACACTTTCTTGGCTTATGAGAAAATTACTTTCTCCTTTTATTTGTGCAGGGAAGCAACCTTCGTGGTAAAGAGTTTAACTTGGCATTGCATTGGCATGTCATGCCCAAGACTGGCAAGATGTTTGCTGACAAACTAGTCATGTCCGGATACTGCTTGCCGAAGGAATATAGATGAGGTTTCTTGTGTATGTTGTTGCTGTAACTTCAGCCTTTTTGATATGGGGATACAAAAGGTCAACCGAATTAGGTCACAAACAGGCAAAGTTACATGTTTTAGAGACAGAAAATGAATATTGCTTACAATTTTAGACCCACAAAATATTGTTGCCAGTTATCTGTTTCTTGCTCCTGCCCCACATCCTTTTGCCCCATTCTCACATAAGGCATACCCATAAAACTCAGTTACTGAACAGACTTACCTATCAAAACACACTTTTTTATTTTTATAGGCCTTTCTAGTTTCTAGGCTGACTAGTCAAAGCATGGAATTAATTGCCAATACTTTTGTTTTGTATATGCATTTCATCGTGAGTGGGATTTTCATGATGGCTTGTTTTGCCTCATAGGCTTCTTTCTCACGTATGAGATGGAGCATAGACGAGGTTGCAATTCAATGGGAGATACATGCTACGATTGGAACATGGATTTTATTCTGACAAAATTTTGCAACAATGTTATCCTAATGATTGATTGGTGGTTTAAAATTCTGAAATTGGGTTCAAGTAATAGGCAATAGCCCAATAGCAACTTTTGTAACATTCCATGTCTGTGGTTCAAATCCTATCTTTCACTTCTTTACTATGTCTATCTACCTTTCTTTTTTCTACCTATTAAGATAGGAATTATAAAATTGGAGCATGGGGTCCTCTAAAATCAAATTAACAAATTTTATGTGGACAAATTTTCAAGTATAACTTATTCTTTTAAGTTTGATTCTTTCACAATTTGGTCCCATATATATATATATATATATATTTAAATGCTACATTTTTAACTTCTAAAGTTTTGGATTAAAATAAAATTATTAATAAATCTTTAAATGATAGCATAACAATTTCATTTAAATTCAAATCTTGGGGGTTGAAATGTACCAATCAAGCCAAGAGCTGTGTAGCATGGTAGCATAACAATTTGGATTCAAATCCTCTTCCCATGAAAGCAAAAAGAAAAAAAAAAGTTTAAAATTAAAGCTTGTGAACAAAAACAATTAAAGCTTCTGAACAAAATTTTCATAAGCAAACATGAGGTGAATTTTGTTTTCCCTGGATAAATCAGCAACTTTATTTAATTTAAGGATAAAGTTTGGGTATAAACTTTGTTGTAGCCCAAGTCTACAATTCCTTTCAAAATCTTTTTATGGACAAAATTTAGCTACAACTCCATTCAATATCTTTTTATTGGATGTGAATTTTGACAAATTTACTATTAAATTATATTTTCTTTTTATATCTTTTTCTGCTTGCAAAATTTCTAAAAGATAAAAAATTAATAATTATGTCATCAATCAAATGTTTAAATTTTAAGTTTTTGTAGTCTAAAATTATGCATAAAAAATAAGTTTTTTTTTTATTTTTTTGGGTAGCTTTTAGATCTTTTTTTCTCTTGATTTTTTAGTTTTTTTTTTATTTTTTTATTTTTATGTTTTGAGAGGAGAGAGGCATAAAAGGGTAGTAAATACACAAATTTACTCATGTTTTTAACCAAGGTTGGTAACTAGAGACAAACAGAGTATACTTGAGGTGTGTAAAGTGCCAATTTTTAAACCATGAATAGGCAAAGTGATTTTAGACCAAACCATAGGTAGGTAAAGTGTAATTTCCCCTAAGTTTATATATTGAATAGTAAATAACATCCGATTAACACAAAATTTGACATGTGTGTTAAGAATATAAAGAAAATGCAATTCAAAAAATTTTCAAAATATATAATCATGTTAATTTTTTTTAGTGGAATTTGTAGTTTTTTATACTACTATTTAAGGAGCTTTTCTATTTGGACCATTTTTTTTAAATTCCAAAATACTCTTTCAGTCTACATTTAAGTAGGGGCAAAACTTAAGGATAACACAGTAAAAATAAATCTCTAACTCTTACCTAAAACATTTCCTACAAAATAGGATTACTCTCCCACTAACCCACTTCTTCAAAGCAACTATAGGTTTGTTGTTGTTGTTGTTTTTTTTTTTTTTTTTTTTTTTTTTTTTCCTTTAAGAAAATAAATCATCCTCACGTTATCTTCAAATCAATTTTTTTTTTTTTTAAATCCTCAAGTTTATCCAAAAAAAAAAAAAAGATATATATTACAATTTATTTAAATTGTTTTTAACTTATTTTAAAAATTAAAAACAAAAAACCTAATGAAAAAAAAAAAAAAAAAAAAAACCCACGTTTCTATAAAAAAAAAAAAAGTAAAAAAAATCCACGTTTGTTGCTGGTTTTTTTTTTTTTTTTCCTTTAAAAAAAATCATCCTCACGTTTGTCTTCAAATCAAATTTTTTTTTTTTAATCCTCAAGTTTATCCAAAAAAAAAAAAAAAAAAAATCCTCAAGGCTCCCCAGTTAATTGCTCCGTTCCTTGAAAATAGGTCACACAAATCCATTGTAAAATTCAAAACGCACTAGTTTCTCCAAAAAAAAAAAAAAAAAGAAGGCACTATTATCCATATTGGCAAATGGCAACCCACGTTTGATAGTATTTTTCATTTTAAAAGAACAAACAACCACACAAACACGTTTAATTAGTCTCCCACTCCAAAACAAAAACCTACCTCTAACATAACCTCCTACAACTCTTAACTGGTTATGCTTATCAATTATCACACCACATCTAAATGTTTCCATCATGAGTCTCTTAAGCAAAAGCTTGTTTCCAGAACTATTTTCGTATTTCAATTTGGTGAATGTGCTGCCCGAACCAAAGCAAAACAAAAACCAGCAAATGGAGCAGTTGTTTGTAGTGGAAGCACTTAACAAGTGTAGCAATAAAAAGTTGTTCAAGAATGGAGGTTGAAACCTAAGTGAGTAACGCTAAATTTTCTTGATGAATTCTTTTTTCTTTTTCTTTTTTTGTCTTCAAGGGAGTGTTAATCAAACCTAGAAAGTTGTACTGTGTGATTAGTAGTTTAGCACCGGTGTTAATTGGATGTAATTTTAGATGTTGAAATCTTTGGTTAAAAATTCTTCTTTCTGAAACCAAATTCAATAAGCTGTTGAAACCATCTTAATTTATAGACCACAAATCTATTTGGAAAAATGATTTTGTAAATATTACAATTTTTATTAAAAGTTAGTACCATGATTTATGTAATTTTCATTTATATTTTTTATATGTCCAATTAGCTTTTTGACTTGAATGGCCAAATTTTGATGAATTTTCACTTGGCAACAAGTTTTTTTAATCAGAAAACATTAAAAAATTAATATGAAATTACTAATTTGCTGCAGTCATAAATTTGTAGTGTAAGAATCCTTCACCTAAGGCTATACATTTTTTTTTTTTTTGGGTGAAGACATCTAAGGCTATACATGTTTTGTAGGGATCGACTTACTTATGGGGGGTGTCTACAAAAGAATTTATCATGAATTTATTCATTATAATAATTCATTGTCCTAATATTATATTTGATTTTTTTTTCCCCTTAGGAAATTCCATATCTGATTGTGGTTCTTTTTCCCATTATTATGGTGGTGACTGGTGAGGGAGATTTAAGGGAGATGGAGGACATCGTACACAGGTTCGGCTAAAAGGATTTGAGGCATGTAATAATATTTTAATTTTGCGAGTGTGTAGTAAGTAGTGAATAAGTATGTTGCCCTTCAAGATGCATGTACATGTTGTCTACTAAGGCAAAATTATCCCTTGCTTCATGATATAGAAGTTAATTGCAGATGTACATTTTTTTTATTTGATAAAAAGTAAGAAACATGTGAGTTAAATTAGAAATAGAAATTTATATAGAAGGTGTTTAATTCAGACAAAAAAAATTATATAGAAGATGTTTAATATGATGGAGACTACCTTTCAATATACTAGCCTCTGAGCACGGGCATGACTCTTCTATTTTTTGGGTAAAAATTAATTTAGAGCATTTATTATAATTTGGGATTACTTTATCTTCCAATCACAAAAAAAGCCTTTCATCACACCCCTAGGTTTTTTTTTTTTTTTTTTTTTTTTTTTTTTTTTTTTTTGTGATTGAAAGATATAGTAATCCCAAATTATAATAAATGCTCTAAATTAACTCTTACCCAAAAAATAGAAGAGCCTTTGAGTACGCGCGTGCTTAAAGGCTAGTAAGCTATAACTAAGATTGTAGTCAAATATTGTTATATTTTTATTGGATGTAAATTTTGATAAATCCACCGTTAGATTACATTTTCTTCTTATATCTTCCATGTTTGTAAAATTTACAAAAGATCAAAAATCAATAATTATGTCATCAATTAAATGTTTAAATTTCAAATTTTTGTAATCTAAAATTATTCAAAAAAAATTTTATAAATCAAATAGTAAATAAAATCCGATTAATATGAAAATATTTTACATGTATTAAAAACATAAAGAACATTTTCTTCTTATATCCTCCATGTTTGCAAAATTTACAAAAGATCAAAAATCAATAATTATGTCATCAATTAAATGTTTAAATTTCAAATTTTTGTAATCTAAAATTATTCAAAAAAAAGTTTATAAATCAAATAGTAAATAAAATCCGATTAATATGAAAATATTTTACATGTATTAAAAACATAAAGAACATGTATTCTAATGAAATTTTTTTCAAAATATGTAATCATATTAATTTTTAAAGTAGGAGTTATAATCTTTTTTTTTCCTTTTTTTTTATAAGGTGGAGTTGTAATCTTAAATTACAATCAAGTCTATAGCCAAACTTTCTTTTTAACTAAAAGAAATTCATAAAATATTTACAAACATAGGACAATGTCAATATTCTTCCAAGCGTATTCCTCCTGCCATAACCTCTCGGAAGGCTATAGTATTATTGTATAAAATATTGTTTTGTAAAACATAATGCATTGACCAAGGCCAATTGCTAAGAAAAATCGTTTTCTTTATAAAGAGGAGACATTTTAAACTTACTGTATGGACAAAATTTAAATACACATTCTTAGGTTCAAATGCAGTATACTAACTTCCTTAATTAAATTCAAATTTTCCACCACCTAGTTGCATTAAATTTAATTAAAAAGTGTAATATACTATATCTAAGGACATATTGATTTACAATTGATAATAAGACTATAAAAAAAAAATCTCATGCACGAGATATATATGTATGAACAAAGTTTGTCTACAAACTTGGTTATAGCCTAAGGTTACAACTCCTATTTAAAAAATTAACATGGTAATATGTCAAGAATCTAATTGTTAAATTGCAAGTTCTTAATATTCTTAACACATATAAAATTTCATGTCAATCAGATTTTATTTTCTATTTAATCTATAAACTTATATTTTATGTATAATTTTAGATTACAAAAACTTGAAATTTAAGTATTTGATTGATAATATAGTTATTGATTTTTGATCTTCTAAAATTTTTGCAAACATAGAGAATATGAAAAGAAAATATAATTCAAATGTGGATTTATCAAAATTTGCATCTAATAAAAAGATATTAAGTGGAGTAGTAGACTTAAACTACTACCAAGTTTGTTGCAAAATTTTTTCATATATATATTATTATTCTTATTCTCCATTTCGCAGCATGTGTTGTGAAATAAAAAAAAAAAATTATAAATCTTAAATGCGACTCATAAGATAATGGAAAAAGTTTGAAACTCTTCAAACTTCTTTTATATATATATATATATATATATATATATATATTATTTATTTATTAAATGTGAATCTTAAAAATCTAATCATTACATTATATGTTCTTATTATTCTCCCATACTTGCAAAATTTCAAGAAGATTAAATTTTTTAATTTCTAAAATTTGTATATTAATAACATAAATGTTAGGACATATGTGTTACACATGTTAGGAACATATGTCACTATTTTATGTAATTGGATAATCTTTTGACAAAACGTATTTTACTTGTATTTGGATAGATCTACAATGTGTTTAATATTTCAAGAAACAAGATTTCAAGTTCAAGTGTTAAAGCCATACAAGTCTGTTCAAGATTCAAATGTGAAAAGTGCTGTTCATTAAAGCTCGACAGCTAGCATCTATTGAGCCTTGAAGAGCTGTTCCAACCCGTGACTCGATAGTAGCTCAACAAATAGGGTATTTATCGAGGTTTATGAAGTTCAGTTTTTCAGGACTATTTTTCATTCAATCCATAAATATATATTTGAGTTTTCTTTTCTCACAGCCCTAGACATATATAATGATTTTTTTAAGGGCCTTCAAAGGTAACACAAGTTGCACAAGTGCAAAGTTTGTTCATGCAAATTGTGACCGGAGATAGAATTTGCTCTAGTTCATATTTCTTGTGAAGAAGCAGTTGTGTTTGTGCACTATAGGATTTTGTAATCAAGGAACTTCTTAATCTTCATCGTGTGATGATCTGAAGAATTTTGTAGTCAACAAACTTCTTTAGTTGGTGATTGAAGTCGCGTACTGGGATCTGCGAAATTTGTTAGTCACGTACTGGAAGCCGTGCATTAAAAGGAGAGATTGTCACTACAGAACAAGTCCAATTGGATATTGAGGTAAGGATTCAACTGTAGGTTGGTATAAGGTACTAAGATTCCTTTGCTTGTAACCGCTTGTTGTGATAATAGTGGATTATCGGGAGTGGTGACCTTAAAATTACCCGGTAAGGTTTTTGCCGTGTAGATTTTCCCCATTCATAAACAAATAGCCGTGTCAATTTATTTTCTGCTGCATACTTGTTTAATTGGTGATTTATTTGTGTTACTACGCATCTTGCATGTTAATTTGATTAATTAATAAACTTGACTAATTAATCAATTAATTCATCATAAGGGGTCAATACGTTTTTCGGCCTATCAATAAAGAACATACAATCTAATGCTCAAATTTTAAAAATTCACATTTAATAAAAAAAAAAAAGAATTTGAAGAGTTTTCCTTAGAATTAGTTTGAAAAAAAAAAAAAAAAAAAAAAAAAAAAAAAAAAAAAAAAACCTTTGTAAACCACTCTCACACATGTGACACATCCTTTCCTAGAGTACTAATATATCATTGAACAGGTGCAGGATATAGCTATCCACGGAGAGGAGTATGTCTGTGAAAACATCCAAACAGCCGCCACAGTGTTCTTCGTAAATCCTTTCTAACAAGTCACACCTCGAAGTTTCGCTTCTTCACTCTCTCTCTCTCTCTGCGATTTCTCTCCACAAATCAAAGGTACCAAACCCTAATCTCTAACTATCTCTCCATATCAACACACACGCACATATATGTTACATAATAAAAGTATGGAATTAGCTTATGATCTGTTTGGTTACTGAGAAACAAATGAAAAAAAAAAAAAAAAAACTTAAAAAGAAAAAATAAAAAAGAAAAAAAAACTTTGAATCTGAAATTTTTATTTCATCTTCGTTATACTATTCGTCTAGTTCTCTAAATAGCTTCACTTATTCTGGCTTTATTTATTTATTTATTTTTAGAATCGGAATTCGAAAATTTTAATCTAGCAGTAGGTAAACGAAACAGTTCACGAATTTTGTTAATGGAATCTCTATTTTTTTTTTTTTGTGTAAAATTATATTTAAAAAAAAAATTTTTGTTTTCGTTTTGGTTTTCTTGGCTACCAAACAGAGGGCTAATGTTGGAATTGTAGCTTGGATTAGTATATTCTGGGTGTATCTGCTTCATTTGATCGGCTAATCAGAGTTGTAGTGTTGTGATTTTTTACATGCTAGAGAGGGTTAGTGCTAGAATTTTAGTTAATCTCTTTATTTGACTGAACTAATTAGGATTTTAAGTTGTAATTAGATGTAATCTTGCAATTTTGGATTGGTACGTTTTCGGTGTATTCGCTTATTTGATAGACTAATTGGAGTTGTAAATTGTAGTCTTATAATATAGGGTGAATTCCATTAACCCACCCTGGGGTTTGGGCTAAATACTAAACAGGTCCAAGACATTTCAAACTAACTAATTTGGTCCCTAAGAGAGAAGGGAAAAATGACAAATGAACCTAACAATGTTTATTGTTTAGGCACCAAATTGGTCAGTTTTGAAATGTCTTGGACCCGATTGACATTAACTCAAACCTCAGGGTAAGTTAATGAAATTTACTCTATAATATATTTGAAACCAAATGTTAGAGAGGGTTTAGTGTTTTGAATATTAGCTTGGATTAGTGCGTTTTTTTAGTGTAGTTCTTCATTTAATCAACTAAGTAATATTTAAACTGGGAAAACACTAATGGTCCGTTTGGATTGAGGGAGAGGGAGGGGGAGTAGAGTAGAGTAGATTTCGCACAAAATTAGCTTATTTTTAGCCAACTCTACTCTATTCCCCTCCACTCCCCCTCATTCTCCCTTCCATCCAAACAGGACATAAAGCTATTGCTAAATTTTTTTTTTTTTTTTGATAAGTAAGAATGTTATATATACGAATGGCTGCTCTATGCATAAAAAACATAGAGCAAACCCAAAAAGTACAAGGAGGAAACAACGAAAAAGCAAAAAAGAAAGCCAAATCACAAATTAATTACAAAGAGAGAGAGAGATAATGAAAGAAGGGAGAGAATCACTAGTCGTGAGTCCCCAAGCCCGAGACCAATCAAAAAGAGTCCCACTGAAAGAAGCCAGCATCTGATCACCGGAGCTAATCAAATCCTCAAAAGTCCGCCGATTCCGTTCCTTCCAAATACACCAAAAGATGCACAACGGAACTAAATTCCATATCTGAGACGAGTGTTTCCCCAACCAATTCCACCAGCCAAAAAGCAAGTCTGGGATCGAACTAGGTACAACCCAATACAAGCCAAAAGTTATAAAGACAAAACTCCATAACCGATAAGCCATCTCACAATGAAGAAGTAAATGATCTACCGACTCTCCACAATGTCTACACATAATGCACCAATCCACAAAATACACCAGTCTCCTCAATCTTAGGTTATCACCCGTTAGGATCTTATTCCAAGCTACACACCAAACAAAAAAGGAGACTCGCGTAGGGGCCTTTACTTTCCAAATAGCTTTCCACGGAAAGACTATTGAAGGAGAATTCCTTAATTTGTTATAATATGACCGGATATCAAAATCCCCATTAACCTTCAACTTCCACCTCATCCGGTCTCCCACATCCATAGGAGGAGTATTAGCTCCCAACATACAAAGAAAATGTAGCCCTTCCTCCATCTCCCAATCATTAAATTCTCGAGTAAAACGAACCTCCCAAGTTCGTCTATCCTCCTCCCCTTGCCTTGACAAGGAGGCTTCAACAGATATCTCCTTATCAATAGCAATACCATACAACCTTGGGAAGGCCAAGTAAAAAGGTTGACCCCCACACCACCCATCCTGCCAAAACCTCACTCTATTCCCCAACCCAACAACAAATTGACAATTCTTACTAAAATCCTCCCAACCCATGCGAATGCCTCTCCACAAACCACACCCATGAACTCCCCTACCCAGTTTTGAGGTCCACCCCCCCCACTCTTCCCCATATTTTAAAGCCACCACCCTCCTCCACTATTGCTAAATTTACTATAAAGGCTTGCAAATGGACACGATAATGAATGTGTTTAGTGCCACAACAACATAATAAATGTTCTGAACTTTTTGTTTGTGTGTGTTTGTAAGACTTATGTTATAAAATTTGTAGCATCACTCATTTAAAATGTACTCTTGATTTTTGAAAGAGTTAAGCATGTTGAAACAGCGTGCAGACCTTTGGCATACTTGTATTGGAAATTTGGCTTAATTCATCCTTTTGTGGACCACATATAATTGAATATTTTCCCCCTCTTTCATTTTCTATCAGTTTTCTTGAGAATTAAACAAGGTGTTATTATGTATAATTTGAGCTGGAATTTTACAGTAGTATCTCTTTATTATCTTCATTTTGATAGCTGATTTGGGTTTGAATTTTTATTTTGCAATTATAGAGTTCCTAAAATATTTTACATTCATTTTTAAATGAGTGGATTAGATTTATGATGTACATTTTAAAAAAATATTGACTATCACCATTTTGGTATCTATTTAAATTATTGATGATGTGCCATTAGCAATCCACTCAATTCAGAACAAATAGATAAGATTTTAGGAATTCCATGATGAAGTTAGCCTAAGAACTCTGGAGGATTCTAAACATTGGTATAATCAGTGTGTTAGCTTCAATGATCAATAGTTTGTGTTTGAATTGTTAAATGAATTGAAACAGGTATGCAATCTTATTAATGGGTTTCAGATATTTCTGGTGAATTTCAATTTTCCACCTCTATAGCTAAGGACTAGGTTGACTTATTGTTTATGTATTGGAAGCTTAGCATGTAAAAGGACTCTATCACTAGAATGATAGTCTCAATGTTGTAGGGGAAGAAATGGGCACCCAAATGCCTGCATGTAGTGATCGTACAAGGACAAACTGTACACCAGCAATGGAGTGCTATTTTATTGATCTTTTATTAGATCAGGTGCATAGGGGGAATAGGATGGGCCATACATTCAACAAACAAGCTTGGACTGATATGCTGACCATGTTCAATGCCTATTTTGGATCCCCATATGATGAAAAGGTCTTGAAAAGTCATTACACTAATTTGTGGACTCAATTCAATGATGTAAAGAGTCTACTTGATCAGAATGGATTTTCATGGGACGATACTAAACAAATGGTGGTTGCCAGTCATCATGTTTGGGATGCTTACATCAAGGTGCATTAGTTTTGTCAATGTTTAAATTTGATCTACACCTTTGGTGTCATAGTGAGTGGTTACTTGACATTATATACATGCAGGCTCACCCAGAGGCACAGTTTTATAGAAACAAAGCCTTGATGAATTTCAATGATTTGTGCTTGGTATATGCACATACAACAGCAGATGGAAGATACAGCCTATCAAGCCGTGATATAGACTTTGATGATGACATTCAAGGAGTGAATACTGGTGTGTTTTTATATCCTGTCATGGATCAGCAGAAATGATGCATATGCCATTGGCATTGGAATGTATGCTATTGGGTTTTTTTGCTTAAATTACTATTTTTCATTGTGATTGATTTGGTTATACTATCTAATTCTTTATTATTTATTATTAGTACTATTTTATTCTAGAGAGTATGCATAAAACAAGAAACGGCCATAAGCAACAACCCCCTCCCCCTTTTTTTCATGAGTCTATCCAGAGATAGATGGGACTCTGTGCCCCTTAGAATTTAATGAATTTTGAAGTAATAATGGCCTTTTACCATCTTTGAAATTTGTACACTGCAATCTCTCTTTTAGCCAATCTTTGGGCAGTCAACCATGGTCTGCTTTCCACAAGAATCAGAATTGTGGTTACTGCTGATTCTGAGCTTAGCCAATTATGACCTAAGTAGTACCTAATTATAAGACTTGTAGTTGCTGTTGTTTTGCAAACCTGTCAGTATTATGGGAGAAACAAGCACCTTTATTCCCATCCACGGAAAAGAGAAAAAAATGTTGCAGTGAAATGAGCACATTGTGCTTGGCTTTGTGTGAACACTTGATTGAACTGGTCCTGGTGGTTTATTTTTTGGGAAGTTGCATATCTTACTTCATTTGATAGCTAGGAACTGGGTGCAGCAAGATTGATTGAAATTACATATGTTCTATGTTAGCTTATAGTAATGAGTATTCAAGAAGTATAATCTGTTTTTAATGAATAAAAACTGCTTTTACTGATTAGGTGTAGCAATGAATAGCTTTGTACCGGCAAGTAAAGAGCATTCAAAAATAGATTGGACACCAGCCATGGACCGATATTTTGTCAAACTTTTGCTGGAGCAACTTAAAAAAGGCAATAAGATCTGTAATACATTCAAGAAACAAGCATGGAATGATATGCTCACCTTGTTCAATGGAAAATTTGGCTCTAAATATGGAAAGAGTTTCTTAAAACACCGTTTTAAGAAATTATTGAAATATTATACTGATGTGAAGAGTCTACTTGAGGTAAAGGGATTTTCTTGGGATGAAATTCAACAAAAGATATCAGCAGATGATTATGTATGGGATAATTACATCAAGGTACACTATCATATATATTTGGTTATTGGTATTCATTTTTTCTGTATTTCATGCGTACAATTGCTGATGTAGGCACACCCAGATGCACATTCGTATTGTAGAAAGACCTTGCTAAACTATTGCAATTTGAGATTGATATTTGGAAATGCAGTAAGCAATGGACATTGCAGTCATTTATTGCAAGGGAGAAACTTTGAAGATGATATCATACAGATCAAGATGGGTGAGGTTCATTTCTTGAATTAAAAGGAGGACCTTTAGAGGGAGCCTGTATTCTTGAGGACACTTCTCTCCAATTTATTAGTATAATTCTGTTTACTTATCGAAATAAAAAATCTGGTTTCGTCTTTATACATGCCAGTTGGGATTTATTGATAATCACAGTTAAGACTTTGGTTAATATTCGGATGTCCAGTAGGTCTTTAAGCTTCACAAAATGGAATTTTATCAGATATGTTTAATTAGAGAGATTCGTATTCTGTATTACAGTTATTTTTTTCTCATGTTTGCATTCCTTAAATGGAAAATTGATTTATAGGTTCTAGTTTTTTAATTACGTGCCTGTAGGCATGCCCAGTTCATTAAGATCCATGAGATTTTAATTCATTTTAATAATTTCTTTAAATTTTCTCTTAGGGTTAGGACAGATTTACTGGGCTGTGGATATTGTTCTCTACCCCATCTTATTGCTATTCGATGATGTTGAATTATATGAATTACCGTTTGTGAAGGGATGGCAAGTATAATGTTCTTCTAGCTTAATTTATGTTTAAAAGTCTGAAACGTTTTGATTAATAGAAGTTATCTATTATCCTTATAAATCAGTCAGTTTTACCTATCCTGTAGCTGAAGAAAAGGAGGGCCATGCCTCTTCTGATAGAGAATGTTGGAGAACAAATTGGACATCAACAATGGATCGTTACCTTATTGAATTGTTACAAGACCAGGTGCTTAGAGGGAATAAAATTGGTCATGGATTTGTGGCCGAGGCATGGATTGAAATGGTTAGACTGTTCAATGCAAAATTTGGATCTCACCATGACAAAGATGGTCTGAGGAATAGATACAAACATTTAAGGGGACAATATAATGATATAAAGGTTCTTCTTGATCACAGTGGGTTTTCTTGGGATGAAACAGGAGAAATGGTAACTGCTGAGGATTATGTCTGGGATTCTTATACCAAGGTGAATTTCTATTTACTCATTCTTGTATCCTTTAGATATTTGTAGTTTTATTATGTGACTTATGTGTAAAATATGCAGGTGCATCCCGATGCTCAGTCATATAGAAATAAATCTGTTCCCAGCTATCACAAATTATGTGTTATATATGGTGAAGAAGTTTGTAATGGAAGATACAACATTTCGACATGCAATGCAGATCTTGGCAGTGAAGAACCAGATTTGAGAATTGGTAGGTTTCTTGTTTCTGCAGCAAGAGCTTCCCAAATAATTTAAGGAAGTTATTACCTGCTTATTTATTGTCTTATTTTCTTTGTTTTGTTCTTAACCTACTATATCAGTCTCCTTTCAGTTGCATTATTTCCTTTTCTTTCATTGCTATCATAATTCTGATGTACCAGAACCCATGCAATTATCATTCTAAATGTTTCTAAATGGTTGTTGACTGGGGTTGACAATGCTGATATATCTAACTTTGGCTAAAACGAGTGTTACCACAGCATTTAATTAAAAAAAATAAAGCATATGTTGTCTCATTGGACTTATCATCTTTGAAATACATATTTCTTATTGCATGAATTAACAAAATCTTTGCTTTGTAATAGGGGAGGATATGAATATCCAATGCTATGCAAACAGTGGTTGTTTGACCACAGATTGGACACCTTCAATGGACCGTTACCTCATAGATGTAATGCTAGAGGAAGTGCATAAGGGGAAGAAGATTGACTACGCCTTCAACAATCAAGCATGGATAGATATGTTTATGTTGTTCAAGGAACGATTCTCATTACAACATGACAGATTTTCTGAAAAGTCGTTATAGAAGTTTGGAAAAGCAGTACTTTGATATGAAAAATCTTCTTGAACAGAGACAATTTTCATGGGATGAAATACAGCAAATGGCCACAGCTTTTGATGATGTTTGGGATGCATATGTGAAGGTGCTTTGTCAACTTATTTTAGTCTTAAATGTCAGTTCGAGTATACATAACTATTGGCTAAGACTTTGTTTATGTAGGAACACCCAGATGCAAAACCATACCGAATCATGCCGATGCCAAATTATAATGACTTGTGCTTGATTTATGGAAATCCAGCTTCTGATGAACGATGTAATGAAGCGCATCAAGATCTAGGATGTAATGGTTTTGGTGAGATTTTGGTTCGACAAGCTTATAAGCAATCTCAGCATTTGCCTATTTTTTCCCTCTTCAAGTATTTGGTCTTTAGTCAATGAGCAATTAGATATATGTGTTCAATGTGTCTGGATACATATACCTTTGCTCTTTCATATTGCATTGATTGCAATAGCATTTTGTCAAGATATGTTTAAATATTTTTTTTGAACCTAGGGAAAAAAACAGAAAGAGAACAAGTCCCTACTCCCTCTTTAATATGAAACATAGTGATCATTGAAGTTAAAAGAAAATTTTTGTTTTTTTGTTTTTTTAAAAATGAGCAAATAAAGATTACTTTTCCCCATATTTACATTATTTTGGAATTTTCTGAAGGTGCCAGACTTAACAATAGCTATCACCAAAGAACTGATTGGACACCATCGATGGACCGATATTTTATTGATCTAATGTTAGAGCAAGTTCATAATGGAAGTATGGTTGATCAAAAATTCAACAAGCTAGCCTGGAGTGATATGATTGCAAAGTTTGGTGCAGAATTTGGGTCTCAGCATGACAAAGATGTCCTAAAAAGTCGTTTTATGAATTTGAGGAAGCGGTTTAATGATATGAAAACTCTACTTGACCAGAGTGGTTTTTCTTGGAATGAAATGCAACAAATGATACGTGCTGAAGATGATGTCTGGGATGCTTATGTCAAGGTGATATTTTCTTCTGAATTTCCATTACATAAATATTCTTTTTGGTCCCAACAACTTATAGATAATTTTTGTAGGTACATCCTGATGCAAGAACATACCGCAATAGAACTCTTCCAAATGTCATGATTTGTTTTTGATATATGGAAATGACAACACTGAGCAAAGGCAAAATTACTCTGATCACTTTATGAATGTTGAGGACTATGAGCTGGGAGTAAATATTGGTCTCTCTCTCTCTCTCTCTCTCTCTCTCTCTCTTGTATTGCAATATTACCTTTAGGTAGACAAGATTGGTACAATCAGTTAAGGACTTCTCAGAAAATGTTTGAACTACACGTGTGATATTAGAGGAGGACCATCTGAAAACTGCACTAGCATGTTTAATTTACAGGTGCAATAGTTGTCCATTTGCTAGTATAATTACTAAAAATAATTTGTCAACTTTGTTGTTGTAATAAGTATTTATTTGTCACTATCCATGCAAAAAGGAAGTTTTAATTTGATGCTAATACAACTACTTGACTCAGTTTTCCTGAAAGTTTAATACAAAAGAACTGAAATTTGCCCATTTCAAGTAATGTTTGAAGCTATTAATTTTGTCAAACAGTATGAAACAACATTATTATTACTTTTTTTTTGGTACTGTATGCCTCCAGAATAAATCCTCTCATGTAATGACAGTTATTTTTAAAGTTGTAGGTGAAGAGGATTACCAGTCCCCTGGTAATAATGATCCTCTGAGGATAAATTGGACAAGGGAAATGGACCGTTATTTTATTGTCCTTATGTTAGAACAGTTGCACAGAGGGAATAAGATTGGTCGTACATACAATGCTCAAGCTTGGACCTGGATGAATGCATCATTTAGTAAAAAATTTGGATTCCTTTGTGACAAAGATTTACTATAAGATCGTTATTGGAGCTTGAGGAAAGAGTATACGGACATCACAGATATCCTCAATCATAATGGCTTTGCTTGGGATGGAATTCGCCAAACAATGACAGCTGATGATGATGTTTGGGAAGCTTATATCAAGGTTCTATTTTTTCTTATTTGTAATGTTGTTAGGATAAAGGGTTATCTCTCTTTGTTTCCCTTGGTTATGACTAAAGAGCACTGAGCATGCCACAGTATGGTAAACATGTGTGCGTGCACACACATTCTTTCTTTCTCTCCCGCTTGATGAAATGATAAACAGTCTTCATGAAGTAAACTATATGTTGGTGCATAATGTAGGGTGCAGAACATAATCTTATCGATAGTTGAACATTGAACTGTATAGTTTTGATCAGCTTTTGTTTAAAAATGGCATTTTGCAGGATCATCCAGATGCAGTTACATACAGAGATGAGATATTGGGTGATTATTGTGATTTGTGCTTGATTTATGGTAATGAAAGTCAGCATAGTAGATCAAGTTATTTCGACGTAAAAATGGAGATCAACACCAACACCTTGGGGATGGGGATTGACGATATAATTGGAGAGGCGCTATCTCCCGCTACTGAGTTTGAAATATTTCATCAGAAAAGAAAGCGAAAATCTGCTCCTTTGTCAACCTCAGCATGTATCCAAAAGGTTAGGAGAACCATCAAGAAAGCGACCCAAGAGGCAGTTGAGGGGAAGCCATGTGTAGTAAAAACATATTTGGGTACTGAGGAAGACAAAGACTACAGCTCAATAGAATGTATAGTTGCAGCACTTCAAACCGTTCCTGACATGGATGATGAGATCTTCTTGGAACTTTTAGAAGATGAGAGAGGCCAAGATGTTCGTGGCCATGGATGTTACAGCACGGAGGAAGTGGTTATTGAAAAAGATTCGACGGTAGCATCTATTTTTCTTGTTAATGTCAGATATAATTTTGGTACTTTTTTATTGGGGAGTTTTTCCAATGTAAATCAGATCCTATATTAATGTAAAGGCATTTTTCAATGCAATTTCCTGTATGATTTCCTTATTGAAATTGGAAAAAAAAGGGAATTGAATTTGCTTTTGCTGGGAGGTCCTGCGCATGGTGATGGTTGATTGTAGCTGGATTTATGGTTGATTGCCTGGAATGTTGATGAAAAATACATTCTCAATCGATATTTTTCCCAAAAACAAAAATAGATTGAAGCTTCAACATTTGTTGCACGTTTATATCTTTTAATGCATATATGACGGTAAATGGACTTATTTCTGTTCATGTTAGGGCATAAAATTTTATCTACAAGTGAAAAGGACTTTTTGCCATTTAGCATATTGATATGCAATAAATCTATATGCACTAAATCTTTTAATTGGACTTTTCAAACATCCCCTTTCCCTTTTTGAGTGAGATTTTTGATAAAAAATTATTGTGCTGAGTGGATTATACTTTCTTCACTTTTTCATTTTTCTCCTCTCCGAATAACCAAACAAAGGAAAGTTTAATATCAGTGTCATGGAAAAAGGGTCAATTTGTAGGAAAATGAGAAACCTGTGGACCTCTCTTTGAACTTGTTAAATTGAATGGAAGGTGGCTACCTACTTTTATTACCATTTGTTTGTTACATCTCATTTTCGAATGACTAATAAGATAGGAAATTACCATTTTGTTTGACCACAATGACCAGTATGTTGCTTAGAAAGTTCCAAGATTTATTTTAGGTTTCACACGGAAACTTGCATGATATTTCAATAAAAAAAGCATCTGTGGTTCTTGGAAAGTTCAGAGAGTCACACCAAGAGCAATGTAAAAAGCATCAATATGGGACTTTAAAGTTCAAAGAGTTGCTGGACACACCGAAAGCAATCCACCTTTAAAGGCTCCTCTTGCTTGCATTCACCTTCTTCCTAATTTGTCTCACTTTCCGGGGTTATATTGCAATCCCTTCACAGTTTTCTTTCTCCTCCTTTCAGATCTTTACAGCTGTTTGCTCATAAATCTTGATGGCTCTTGTGACCTGCAAAGAAGCCTCATCTTCTTCTTTCACCCACCAACCCAAGAAATTTGATGTCTTCTTGAGTTTTAGAGGTGAAGATACCCGTCTTGGTTTTGTAGGTCATTTGTATAATGCCTTGTGTCAACGGGGTATTAACACTTTTATTGATAATAACCTTCAAAGGGGGGAAGAAATTTCTGTAGGACTTTTCAAAGTCATTGGAAGTTCAAGGATTTCAATAATTGTATTCTCTGAAAACTATGCATCCTCCAAATGGTGCTTGGATGAACTTGCCAAGATTGTTGAGTGTAAGAAAAAAGACCAGTTAGTGCTACCGATTTTTTACAACATAGATCCATCAGAGGTTCGTAACCAAAAAGGAAAGTTTGGAGAAGCACTATCTAAACATGAAGAAAAATTAAAGGATTACAAGGTGCAGAGCTGGAGGGAAGCTTTATTTGAAGTTGCAAATATATCTGGTTGGCATTACCAACATAGGTATGAATTTAATGACAACTATTGTACTTTTTATGAGTTTCACTAGTTTGTTATGATAACTGATTTTATTGTTAAACAACAATTACCACTAATTTATCAGTGTTAGTTTTTTGGCCAAATTATGAATGAATTTTTTTTTCTTCATATCTACACCTATAGAAGGATTTTTTTTTTTTTTTTTTTTTTTTTTTTGTTTTTTTTGAGAAAACACTAGTATAGAAGTTAGTAGGCAATGTAGAAATAGAAAGATTTTAAAAATAAAATAAAAAATTACCTTACCAATTAAATAGGTGTTTCTCCCACATATTATTTATTTAAAAAATGTTTCCTCCTTAATAATTTAGTTCTATTATTAAAAATGAGTTGTAAGTTGTAACAAGTTTCAATTATCAGTAACTAGATTTTCATTGCAACTCACACTCAAAAAAAAGAAAAAGATTTTCATTGCAACTTTTTGCTAAATGTATAGTTATCATAATCGTACCAAAACAATGGTTTTTTTTTTTTTTTTTGGTTGTTGTTGAGTCAAACAATGGTTGAACCCTCAAATTGGTAAACAATATGAAAATCTGGATGTTATGACAGAAACGTTAGTTTCACAACCAAAAAGTTGATTAAATCATGAAAATTGATGGTTTTTTTTTTTAAAAAAAAAAAAGAAAAAAGAAAGAAAGAAAGAGAAAAATACTAAATCACATGGTTTTTTTCAAATCGTTTGGTCTTTAATGTTAATTTTTTTTATCAAATTAGTTACTATACTTTCCTTCAATTATGCACTTTTATTTATGGTCTTTTAAGTCTTTAGCTTTTAAACTTTGAAATGAGTAGTCAAATGATCAATTCAAGTATCTTATTATTTAGTAATTATTTATATAAACATATATAAATTCAATATATGAACAATAATATCCTATTAATTTCAATCTATGTAATGCCTATATATTTATGTTTAAAGTGAATGTAAGTTCATCTTTTTATAATTTATATTCTTTTTGTATTTTTTAATTTATTTTAATTTGTTCATATTTAAAATAAATTTATCATTAGTACAACGGTTGAGTCAATCATCTAATGGTTGAACCAATGAACTACCATACCACCTTGATGATTGAATGCTCAATACGTCATGACAACTATGTCTAGATCCCTGAAACTAATATATATTGTAAGCACACGATTTGCGTTGAACCACAGTTGAGTTGGGTTCGCACGTAAATGGGCCCATACAATATCATTTGTAGAGAGTGGGATCGAAAGACTAAGTTGTGTTTTTCCGGCAGTGGTTTTGTTCAGATATTTATGCATGGATCCAGTGTATTTTCCTCTGAAACCCTTTCCCCTCTTTCTCTGGGACTGGAGGAGCCCCCTCTTTAGGTTACATATTTTTTCTTTTATATTCGCATGCGTTCAATTTCCTTCGTCCACGTGTAGGGTCGACCCTTTTAAGACTGATACTTGTCCCATCAGTCTCAGACCTAAGTCGTCGAGAGTTGTTGATAAAGTTCATGGATAAGGCTCTGTTAGGCGCAGAGGTAGGCATGGGAAAGGTGGCCAAGGAAGCCTCTCTTAGATATTTTAGATTTCCCTTTCGGGCACTCCCCTTCGGGCACTCCCCTTTACCTTTCTACCCTTTTTCTTGGGTCAGCCGAGGACTGCACTGTCCTCGGCCGCTTCTCTGGGCCAGTTGGGCCACCTTATTCTTGAACTCTGACCATGACCCTTCTAGGCTTGGGCCTTTGGACCCTTCATCAGCAAATGGGCCTGGTCTGTCTATTACTGGACCCCACATATATATATATATATATATATATATATATATATGCTAACATAATGATAGTTATAGATTTATGAATTTTTACATGCCACTTACTTTATTTGATAATTATTCAAATTTAATTCACAAGCTGAACATCTTAAATTTAGTTCATTTTCAATTTTCTTTTCTAAATTTTGTGTGTGTGTATATATTATAAAAATCTAAATCATATATTGTTTTCATATTCTGTGAATGACAGTTGTAGCGAGTTTGAATTTATCCAAGGAATTGTTGAAAGGATCTCAAATTTTAAATTAAACTGCTCACCGTTATTTGTCGCACGATACCTAGTTGGAATAAATTATCATGTAATGACCATACTTTCAGATATTAAGTCAAATGATGGTCATATAATAGGTATCTATGGCCCTAGTGGACTTGGTAAGACAACAATCGCAAAAGCTATTTTTAATAGAATTTGTGATGAATTTGATGGATTTTGTTATCTAGAAAATTTAAGAGAAAGATCGGGGACAAATGCTGGTGTAATCGAACTACAAGAGACACTTCTTTTTGAGATCTTAAGGAATACAAATTTAAAGGTGGGTAACAAATCGAGAGGAATCAATATGATAAAGGAAAGACTTTCATTTATGAGGATCCTTTTAGTTCTTGATGATGTGGATAAACGGATCCAAATAGAAAATTTGCTTGGAAGATGTGATTGGTTTGCTTCTGGAAGCAAAATCATTATAACAACAAGAGACAAACACTTGGCAGCTACTCTTGGAAATTGTTGTTCAACCTACTCGGTTAAGGAATTAGATCAAGATGAAGCTCTTGAACTTTTTAGTATGCACGCCTTCCAAAGCAACAAACCCAAAGATGATTATTTGGAACTTGCAGACAGAGTTATACAATATGCCAAGGGATTGCCGTTGGCTCTAGTAATAATTGGTGCTGATTTGTATGGAAGAACTAAACCTGAATGGAGAAGTGCAGTAGAAAAGTATGAAAGAATTCCTAATGAAGAAATAAAAAAAATACTTGAAATAAGTTATGAAGGATTGGATAAAACTGAAAAAGATATTTTCCTTGATATTGCATGCTTCTTTGAGGGATTTCCTAAGGAGTATGTCATTGATATACTGGATGCTTGCAATTTATATCCAATTCATGGAATTCAAAGACTTATCGATAAGTGCCTAATAACCGTTGGTCAATATGATAAATTGTTGATGCATGACTTGCTACAACAAATGGGTAGGGACATTGTTCAACGGGAATCACCAGACTTGCCTGGAGAATGCAGTAGGCTATGGTGTTATGAGGATGTTCATAAAGTACTAACACAAAATATGGTATGCATTATCTTGGTTCATTTTCTACCTTTTTTTCTAATGGCAAATGTAGTGATTATTTTTCATTTAAATGTTGAAGAAAATTTAACTTTATTAGTTTAGTTCTTATTTAAATTAACCGTCATTACGCTTTAGTGAATTTTATTGTATAGCGTGATTGACTTGATGCTTTGTCTAATTAGGGATCAGAAAAAATTCGAGGCATAAGGATATGCTCACCTGAATCATCAAAGATGAAATTAGAACCTAAATGTCTTGAAAAGATGAAAAATCTCAAGTTCCTCATAGTTAGTAATGTAGATATTTGTAGAGTTCTCAAATATCTTCCTAACGAATTAAGGGTTCTTGATTGGTCCGGATTTCCTTTATCTTCCTTACCACCTAATTTTGATCCTCAAAATCTCATTGCATTGAACATGCCAGAAAGTCGAGTTACATTGGACAAGCTTTTCAAGGTATAATCATTTTTATTTATTTATAATTATTATTACTTTATTAAACTATATTTTAATAACGTTTGTTGGGGTTAAAAATTTTGATTTTCTTTTTTCTACAGAGGATACAATGCAAAAACTTGACATATATGAATTTCAATTCCAATCAATACATTAGGGAATTACCCGATTTATTGAGTGCCACCCCAAATGTAAAGAAATTGGATCTCCGAAATTGTAGAAAATTAGTCAAGATTCATGACTCTATTGGATGTCTTGATAAGCTTGAAAGCTGGGACCTCTTTAGTTGCGATGAACTTCAAATTCTCCCAAGTTGTATTGTGATGAAATCTCTTAAATATTTATATCTTTTTAATTGCAAAAGGATTAAAAGGTTACCCGATATTCCCCAAGAAATGGAAAATTTAAAGTTTTTAAGTCTAGGACACACTGCTATTAGAGAGCTTCCTCCGTCAATTGAGAATCTCACTGGGCTTGAGCGATTAGAAATAGGTTCCAGTTTCTATTCGTGTCAACTTCCTAGTTGCATTTATAAATTGCAGCAAATTCGCGAACTCTTGCTTTTTGGTAATGTCAAATTTCTAAAGGACGTGGGGATTGGTAGACAAGCAGCAACGTGCAATTCTTACGGTGGCTTTTCAAAATATTGTTTTCCAAAGTTGAATTTTCTAAAAAAGTTGACTTCTTGCTTCACCCACTCAGAGAAATATCTATTATCAGGGAGTAAAGATTTGAACCTCAGAGAAAGCATTATCAGATTCAATAGATTAAATTGGCTTGTAATTCGAGATTCCAAGTTCCTTAAGAAAATTCCAAAGCTTCCAGAAAGTATAAGACTTGTAGATGCAACAAACTGCATATCGTTGAATTCAGAATCATTAAGAAAATTAATCCTTCAGGTACCCCTCTCTCTCTCTCTCTCTCTTAAAGTAATAATAGAAACAATTTTGGTTACCTTTGCAAATACATTTACTAGATTTGCTAAACTTCAATTTCTTAAAATTCCTAATTTCATGCAGTTTGGAAGAATTTTAGGGCTTTCACCAAATATGAAATGTTCAGGTGTGAAACACAAAGTATTAATGGATTCGCATTCATATCGCAAATTATCAAATCAGATTGATTGCTCTTCCCGGGTCTCCCTCTCCAAGTTCATCGCAATTCATAATGAGTTCTTTCCCACTCTAAATATGTATCTGTTTGATTATGAAGAGATATATGATATTACAGTACCAGGAAAGAAGATTCCGAATTGGATCAATCATCAAAGCATTGAAAGTTCCATATCATTCTGGGTTGGTCCTGAGTTTCCATCAATTGCTGTTTGTGTTGCTCTTCATCTAATTCCGTTGAAGGATAGTTACGCTAATAATGATAAACACGGTTCTATTCGTGATGATGATATCAATTGTCTTTTTCATATCCACATTTCTACCGATAGTCGTAAGCGACGTCTCATGGTTACGCGGCGTTTTTATGGATTGAAGTGTGATCATCTGTGGTTTCGCGGAGAACCTCACGGCCGATTACAGAGGAGATTCGGAGACTTGATGCAAGGTGATCGGAATCATGTTGAGATTTCATGTAAAATCGATCACTGGGTAAGTGAAAACGGAAAATGTGCTCCTGTGATTGCAAGGATGGGAGTACATGTGGAATGCGTATGTCCTCCTCAGAATTCCGTTATCATCCAACACAATTCTCAAAATGTTGCTGACGACACAGAACTGCTCGCACCTTTACTATCACAAAATGGTTCACATACGGACTCAGACGCAGGAGACACTTCAAGCTCCTCTAGTCCCTGAAGACATCTGATTCAAGGCGTCCAGTGGATATAGCAAATGGGCTTGACTTATGGTAATGGGTTTGATTTGGGTTCTTCTTCAATAGCCAATCCCTTTATAAAAAATGACTCCATTTTCAATCTATATCCACCGTCAAAGAAACCGTGTCCGATGCGAAGAAATATGCCCAGGTATTATTTTTAATGGAATTAGTAATATGATCTGTTGTTGAGTTGCATTCCTTTTAATGGAAAAGAAGTTTTCAAAATTCTTTTAGAAAAAGTACAAAGTTCTGCATTGATGAAGATCAATGGACAAGTAAAGCCAAAAAAAAAAAAAAAATTTATATTGATGAAGATCAACATTGCTTGATCATACTCAAGAGATTACTTGTACTGAATTAGAAATATTGGTTTAATTAGTTAAGCATATTTTCTTACGAGATTTGATGGGGCAGAGTGTCACTTGCCAACTGAGGCCTGCTAGATTTGGCAGAAGTAAGCATTTAACTAGGAGTTGCTTAAAATCTTAGGAAGGATACAATTAGCAGTAAAGCAGTTATTGACACATAAGCCATTTTTTCAAAGTTAATGAGGGAAGAGGGAATTGTGTATTTGTGTTTGGAGTTAATGAAACAAGAACTGTATTAGGGATTCTAAAATTTACTACAACACATAAACTCATTTACATACATACCCTTACAGGTTTTAACAGCTGGTTGAAAAATATTATAAGCATATGACTTAGATTTCTGATGTGCACTATGCACAAGTCTTGCACCTTTTTTTATTTTTTTTTCGATAATCTGGATGTCTTAGATTCATACAAACAAAATTTAAGTAACATTGGGAACCTAAGAAAATGATGAGGTAAAGTAAATAATATAATTAATTAATAAAATTCATGCAATGCTCCAACCTAGGAGTAATGGATCTACAAAATTAGGTGATAAGTAAGAAACAGTTTAGTATCATAAAATGGTGTAAACCTTTTGGTTTTTTGGAATATATTAGTATGGATTAGAAATCTCTGTCATTTGCTTTAAATTTGGTGGGGATTAAATGTGGTTGGAGGAGATTCCATCCAACATACAAAGCTTAAATGCCACCAATGTACTACTATTTGTAATTATTAATATTTTTTCTCTATATTAAAAAAAGAAAAAGAAAAAAAAAAGAATGAGAAGAAGCTTTTGGAAAGTTTAGGAAAGAAAATTATTTCAAAAATTAGCTTTTCTCTTTATTTTTTTTTTAAATTGTTTTTGGAATAAGAACACAATGGTAGCTAGTAATATGGGTCTATAAAGAAGAATGGCAACGTGGAACTTGTGATACATGAACATTGTTTTAGATTGCATTGTAGATTCTCTGTTTTGTTTTTGTTTTTTGTTTACTGGTGTGACACTCGTCAAATTTCTTTGTTTTTGACAGATATCATTACAGGGCAAGATGGACTTCAGCTTATGTCTCCACTCTGCATTGTGAAATTCTCAGTTCTTTTGAACAGATCCCCAACTGGCATTTTCAGCATTACAGGTTATTCACACTTCTCTATGGACCTATCATCATCTTGTGGGGATGTACAACTGAGCTAAGCTATCTTAGTTGTCTGCTTCTTTGCTTTGAGGCTCCCATATTAAAAATGAAAATGGGTTCAAGTGACCTCGTTTTGGTGGGAGAGTACTGGGTGGTCTTCAAGGCTATAAGGTAGGTTCTCTTCTCATTCCAAAATAAGTTTGTGGTTGCTGCTAGAACCTATGTTTTAGGCAGTTTGGAATGTGCTGATTGAATAAATGTGGACATTGTAATTGGCAGAAATTATATTTGACAAAAGGATGCTGGATTGCTCTTTTTAGAGTACTTTAGAGTTTGCCTATTTTCCTTATCTCTTCAGTGTGCTGATCCATGTAGCAAATATGTAAGATAAACTGAAGTTCAATTTCCATTTTTTTTGATTGGTTCATTTGATAATTATATTTTGTTCCTTTCTAAGAATCATATCAAATAGTTATAAAATCGAATTTTTTAAAAAGATAGAAGATTTTCTCCAATAGTTTTCCTTTCATTAGCTACTACTTTGTTCACATGTATTTTTTTTTCATTTTAGTTAGTCAGTGATTGAAAATTCTTTTACCAATTAAGTGTCACATGGAATAGCCCTATCCCAACAAGTGCATTCTCAAATGATTTGTTAAATGAATTGTTATCCCCCCATAAATAAATTTTATCATTCCTGTTGGTGCATAAAATAAGGCCATTCCTGTGCTGATGGTGAATGTCCAAGAATAAATCTGACATAAAAAATGGATCATTACCTCTTTGGATTGTTACAATACCAAATGCTTAATGGGAATAAAGTTAGTGATGGATTCATGGTCAAGGCTTGGATTGAAATGGTCAAACTTTTCAATGGGAAATTTGGTCTCACCTTCACAAAGATGCTCAGCATAGATACAAACATTTGAGGAAGCAATGTAATGATACAAAGGTTCTTCTTGTACATAATGGGTTGTCTTGAGATTGGGAGAAATAGTAACCTCTGAGATTATGTCTAGGACTATTATACCTAGGTTAATTTCCATTTATCCATTCTAGTATCTTTAGACAATTATTTGCTCTATTTTGTTGCTTATATATAAAATATCAGTCATATAGAAATAAATATGTGCCGAGCTGTTTGAAATGATATGTTATAGATGGCAAAGAGGTTACTAACAGAGAAAACATTTTTGTATGCAGTGCATATTTCAACATTAAAGACCCAGATCTGATGATTGGTATGTTTGTTCAGCATTGAGTGCTTTCAAAATAATTCATTAATGTATTGTCGGCTTATATTGTTGTATTTTCATGGTAGTGTTTCTTGACCTACAATATTAGAGTCCTTTCATTTGCATTATCTCAGTTTTTGTCATCCAAAATCTCATGTTGTAGAACCCACAATTTTCAGTCTAAATTAACTTTATTTGTGCTTGATTTATGGAAATCCAAATTCTGATAAGAGGGTATAACCAAGTGAGTCAAGATATCGGCTTTAATGGTGTTTGTGTGAGTTTCTTTTGTCAGGCCTTCCGCCCTGCCAAAAAAAATTAATTATTTGGATTCTAGTCAAAAAAATTAATTAGATGTGACAAGTGGGTCTGACTTTGATATGGGATTTGCTTTAACTGTTGGACATGGGTTTATTTTGGGTTCCTCATCACTGGCCTATCCCTCTGTGAACTATGATTCCAATTTCAATTCATAGCCACAGTGAAAGAAAATTACAACCTCTTGATCAAATTTCAAGGAAACAAGGCAAGGTACTATTGTTACTTTGAAACTGTTTTCCTTTGCATCATCTTTGTTTGATTTCTTTTGAGTTGTTGAATGCCAGAGTATGTCTCCCTCTTTAGTTGTATTGTTTGATTTTCATCTTTGTCATTTCGCACTTTCTTTCATTATATTAACATGCTCATCATTAAAGGGGTATTAAGCCAATTTGAAAGGATATAGTAATGCAAACAAAAGAACAGAACTAATGAAAGAAATTAGTAATATGATTTGTTGCTGAGTTGCATTCCTTTTAATGGAAAAGAAGTTTTTAAAATTCTTTTAGTGAAAAGCATAAAGTTGTGCAATGGACAAGAAAAGCCAAAATGAAAATAATATTTTATATTGATGAAGATCAACATTGCTTAGACATACTCAAGAGATTACTTATACTGAATTGGAATTTTTGGTTTCATTAGTTGAGCATAGTTTCTTATGGGATTTGAAGGGGTAGAGTGGTAGTTGCCAAATGAGGCCTGCTGGATTTGGCAATAGTAAGCGTTTAGCTAGGAAGGATACAATAACCGGTTAAGCAGTTATCGTCTTGTCCTCTTCTAAGATACGATAAGAATAATATTTAAAAAGTTAAAAAAAAATTATTTTCAATATTTTATATATATGGATTTATGGGTAGAAAGCTGGATATTTGAGATAGGAAATGGCTTATGGAAGAAAAATCCTACTTTGGAGATGGTGAAAGGAGTTGCACATAAGCCATTTTCCAAGGTTAATGAGGGAAAAGGGAGATGTGTATTTGTATTTGGTGTTAACGAAACAAGAGCTGTATTAGGAATTCTTAAATTTACTACAGCACATCAACCCATTTACATACCCTTATAGGTTTTCATAGCTTGCTGAAAAGATATTATTATGGAATACTCTTTTAAGCGTATGACTTAGATTTTTGATGTGCACTCTGCACAAGTCTTGCACTTTTTTTTTTCTTTTTTGATAATCTGCACAAGTCTTACATTAATGCCAACAAAATATAAGCAATATTGGGAACTTAAGAAAATGACAAGGTAAAATAAATAATAGAATTAATTATTAAAATTCATGCAACGCTCAAACCTAGGAGTAATGGGTTTACAAAATTTGGTGTTAAGGAAGAAATAGTATAGTATCATAAAATGGTGTAATCCTTTTCTCCTTTTTTTTGGAATATATTAGTATGGATTAGAAATCTGTCATTTCCTTTAAATTTGGTGGGGATTATATGTGGTTGGAGGAGATTCCAGCCTCCAATGTACAGTTATTTGTAATTATTACTAATTTTCTATTATCTCTATATTAAAAAAGAATAAGAATGAGAAGAAGCTTTTGTAAAATTTTACACTTATACAAATTACTTCAATACTGTGTGAAACTAACTTATCTTACCTTTGAAAGTTTGGAACAATAATTCTTTCATAAATTACCCTTTTTCTTTATTTTTTTTTTTTATAAATTATTTTTGGAAATAAGAACACAATGGTAGCCAGAGATATGGGTGTATTGAGAAGAATGGCAAAGTGGAACTTATGATACATGAATGCTGATTTGGATTGCATTCTGGATGCTCTCTTTTGTTTTTATTTTTTGTGTACTGTTGTGACACTTATCAAAATTCTTTGTTTTTAACAGATATGGTTACAAGGCAAGATGGACTTCTGCTTATGTCAACACTTTCCACTGAGAAATTCTCAGTTCTTGTGAACAGACCCCCAACTGGCATCTTCAGCATGATAGGGGTTTGACTTAAGGGGATTGTAGGAGCAACATGAGGCATCTAATTCAGATTCCAGGTGGGAGAGGGAATGGAGATTCTCTATGAACCTATTATCATCTTGTGGGGATGTACAACTGGGCTAAGCTATCTTAGTTGTCTGCTTATTTGCTTTAAGACTCCCAAATTACAAAATGAAAATGGGTTCAACTGACTTCGTTTTGGTGGGAGAGTACTGTGAAGTGTTCAAGGCTATAAGGTTGGTTCTCTTCTCATGCTAAAATAAGGCAGTTTGCAATGTGCTGATTGAACAAATATGGACATTGTGATTGGCAGAAATTATATTTGACAAAAGGATGGTGGATTGCTCCTTTTAGAGTATTTTAGAGTTTGCCGACCCATTTTCCTTATCTCTTCAGTGTGCTGATCCATGTGGCAAATATTTAAGATAAACTGAATTGCAATTTCCTTTTTTTTTTTTTTTTTTTTTTTGATTGTTTCATTTGATAATTATATTTTCTTCCTTTCTAAGAATCATATCAAATAGTTGTAAAATCGAATTCAAAAAAAGAAAAGAAAAAGCTTTTCTCTAATAGTTTTCCTGTCTTTCCCTGACATAGACTTGGAGAAGGAGATTCCTTTTCTCAGATCCACTTGTCATCCCTAGTAAATTTGATGCTTTATCCATTGCTTTGTTCACATGTATTTTTTATCATTTTGGTTAGTCTGTGATAAAGCTACTTTTACCAATTAGGTGTTGCAATGAATAGCCCTGCCCCGGCAAGTGCATTCTCAAATGCTTTGTTAAATGAATTTTTATCCCCCCATAAATAAATTTTATCATTCCTGTTGGTGCATAAAAGAACGCCATTCCTGTGCTGATTGGTGATTGTCCAAGAATAAATCAGACATAAAAAATGGATCATTTGCTTAACAGGAATAAAGTTGGTGATGGATTCGTGGCCGAGGCTTAGATTGAAATGGTCAGACTGTTCAATGGGAAATTTGGTCTCACCATCACAAAGATACTCTGAGGCATAGATACAAACATTTGAGGAGGCAATGTAATGATACAAAGGTTCTTCTTGAACAGATAGGGTTGTCTTGAGATCAGGAGAAATGGTGACCTCTGAGATTATGTCTAAGATTCTTATATCTAGGTGAATTGCCATTTATCCATTCTAGTATATTTAGAAAATTATTTGCTCTATTTGTTGCTTATATTATAAAATATCTAGGTGCATCCTAATATTTTGTTACACAAAATTGGAGTTCAACAATAATGTCCTCTGGATGGAGATTGATGATAATTGGGAGTTTGAAAATCTTATGAGAGAAAGAACAAAAATCTGCTACTTTGTAAGCACCGTATTTGTGTATTGTGGAGAGGCCATCATGGAGTACTTCGGAGTTGGGAAGCTTGCTAGTTGGTATAACCCTAGAAGGCAGAAAGTTGTTGACCTTCGCACTGTCTAAAAAGTGATTTACTTAAGCACTACGTACTTATAAATTGTAAAAAAGCAGATGGAAAGCTCTGTGCAATCTGTCCTAATGCTCTCTATGTCTCTGTTTTGTAGGTACTCAAGTGCTTATGAAACAACTCAGGCTTTGCAATCTCAAGACCAGAGAGGCCTGTTAGAGTGTGCACACCTCCTGATAGTTGCCAGTTGATGATTACCACTAAACAGTTTTGTGGTCAAATCACAAGAAGGGGGGAAAAAAAGACTGCTAAGATGTTTGGCAGTCAAAAAAATTATATTGGAAGAAGCCTAAAGGATTTTCTCACCTTGTCCTCTTGATTTCAAGTCATATATTGGAAGACTAGGAGTGATTGTGGAAGACACTTCTGACTAGCTTAAGCAGGGGGTATAAGTGTTTTTCTGTTCATAACAAGGTATTTACTGAGTCGTTTTACCAGCCCCTTTCGTTGTATTAATGCAAAAATTATTTGTATGCCCATTGTCCATTCAATTTTAATGTACATTTTTTAGGTGGGTTGGGCTTATGCTTCTAAACTTCAACCCAAGAAGAAAAAAGCCCACGAATCTCCCTTGAAAGACACTGTTTGACACTAATTTACTTTGATAACACTCTAAAGTTGTAAATGGTCAAAAGGTTCGTATCAAATTACTCATTTCAAGGTTGATTTTGACTTTTGACTTTAATAGCTCTATCTATGTAAAATGAGGTATAAGCATATTATGATACATCATTATACACTTGATAGAAATTTTGTTTTTAATTTTTACATGGCAAATTTTTTGTTAATGACTCGAATTTAGCAACAGTTTAAGTTGGGCTGATCAGGCCTCTGCCTATTTTGTAGACCATTTGAAACCTTCGTATGGTCCTAATTTCCCTTAGTAATATTAAAAAAAAAAAAAAAAAAATCTAGGAAAACTTTATGGACATATTATCCTTTTTCACACCCAAATCCCACAACAGACTAGTATCAGCCTGTGATTGGTGCACCCAAATCCATTTTTTCATCAAGTTCCGTGATAGTCTCATGCCATGTATTAGTGTTGTAATCTAATCATAAGTTAACAACCTAGCAAGTTGTGAAAATTAGTGCGAATTTGGGTGTGTCCGTATATGGAAGTTTTTCCATATGATTGGGTTGGTTTTTCACAAGGAAAATGCTAAAACTACAATATATTTTACAAACTACTGATGAGATAAGTGGTTATTAGGAAGTAAAAAAGTAATGTCAATAGTGGGCTAGATGAGAATCAGTAAAAATTTGTCCCATTAGTAATTGCAACAATATTGTAAAAAGTTTGTGTTTAAAACATTACTCATTTCACAATATGGCTAATAAATAGATTTCAGTTAAATAATGAAGGATCCGGTTAATTGGTGCCCTTAGGGCATTTGTTTGTGGAAAATTTTATGAAAGTTTTAATACCATTTTGACGGAAAATATAAAATGCTGTAAAAAAAATTAGTTTTTCTTTTTCTTTTCTCATAACAAATTTCTAAAATATTTTCTAAACCAATGCACTTATAACATCCGTTAACTTTTCCCAATGAATACCTCAATGAAAATTAATGGTGGGTCACTAATTGGTACGCTATTTTTAGATTATAATTCATTTGTAAGTATGTGTAATAAGATTTATTTACTGCGGTGGGTTCTAGTTAGTTCAATTGGTAAAAATTTTTATGGTTAAATAAGAGATCTGGAGTTCAATTCCTGCCTACACCAAAAACTGATTAGTGTCTTGGTTTGATGATAAAGAACTATCATCAGGAGCGGACGCCATAGTTGAAATTCTCTAAAAAAAAAAAAAAGGAATTATCTATTGTGGTTTTTTAATTCATTTCAGCTTGTTTCATCCTAGAGTACGTGTCAATAACCTCTTAACTTGTTTCATTATGGAAAACTCCATTTATTGATGCTAATGGTTGCCCTTGTCCATTGTTTAAATGATAAAAGGATTTTTTTTTTTTTTTAATGAACATATATTAGGGAAACTTCTAATACTGACTAGTTTGAAAAGCCAACCACGGTAAGTTCAGATAAGAATAAAAAGATATAATAAATGTTGATGAGAAGAAGAAAATGTTAATGAAGAAATAATTTTGCAAAATGATGAACATTATTATAACATTGAGTCTCTTTTATTTTTTTGAGGGAAAATTATGACATTAATTTTGATGAAATTGGTTAGACAAGATGATGAATAAGATGAAAAAGAACCGTTATTTTGGTTCATTATTATGCTTTATTACTTTTGAGTTTAATCAATTTGTATATATATGTCATAAACACGTATTAATTTGATTTATTTAGTTAGTTTTATTAAATATTACTATATTATATAAGTAATAATTAGGAATTTACTACTTTTTTTTAACTTGAGTTTCACATACTCGAGTTTCATGAAAAATAGCCATCAATTTTTTATGTAACTTGAGTTTTAAAAAATAACACGGCAAATTTGAAGGCTATTTTTTCAAAGAACTCGAGTTCCTAAAACTCGAGTTATATGGCAATTTCGAGTTTCACAAACTCGAGTTCTAAAAAATTGGTACACCTATATATATTTTGAAAACAACGGTAGGTTCTTACATATTTTGCCAAATAATATTATTTGGCCCTTTTGCCCTCGATCCTTTCATTCTTCCTACATTTATCAACACGCTCTTAACGACCGTGAAAAGAAAAAAACCCCGTAAGCTGATTAACGGGAAGACAAATGCAGTCACCATTCCCACATGGAAAATGGTGCTCATAGTCATAGGCATTCATTTGGTTAAACATTGACAGTTTGGTCAATTTTTCTGTTATGGAGTGGTGCAGGAGTACGATATAGCAGTCCACGGAGAGGAGTATGTCTCTCAAACCAGCCAAACGGCAACCACAGTGTTTCTTTCTCACTCTCTCTCTCTCTCTCTGCGATTTCTCTCCACAATTCAAAGGTATCAAACACACTTTCTCTCTAAATCATAACACACACACACATGTTTGGACTTCTGGCTTGACTCATCCTTTTGTGTGTTGGAAGCATAATTAAAAGGAACTGTGGTTGGAATGATATTCTGTTTTGATTTTTTTATGAAAACCCAATACAGTGTACCACATATAATTGAATATTTTCCCCTTATCCTTCATTTTCTATTAGTTTTCTCAAGAATTAGACAAGGTGTTAGTATGTATAATTTGAGCTCGACCTTTATAGTATTTTCTCTTTAATATCTTCATTTTGACAGCTGATTTAGGTTTGAATTTTTATTTTGCAATTATAGAATTCTTAATTTAGCTATAGATAAGCAAAAAGTTCAGAAACTCTGTTAATGAAACTCTGGGTTTTCGTTTTCCGAGAGACCCCAATGATCTTTTAATATCTAGGATTTAAAATCGTCCACCTTTCTCTTTAGCTTTCTAAGCAGCTAAAAAAATGGGTAACATGTAGAACTTAAGCTCAGAATAATATATGTATTAAGATATCCGGGAAACTCTACTGCAGAGTTCCTAAAATCTTATCCATTCATTTTTAAAGGAGTGGATTATATTTTACGATGTATCGACGTTTTATAAAATATTGACTATCACCATTTTGGTATCTATTTAAATTATTGATGATGTGTCATAAGCAATCCATTCATTCCAAAACAAATAGATAAGATTTTAGGAATTCCATGATGAAGTCAGCTTAAAAACTCTGGAGGATCCTAATTCTTTGGTATAATCAGTGTGTTTGCTATAAGTGTTCATTAGTTTGAGTTTGAATTGTTAAACGAAATGAAACAAGAATGCAAATCTTATTAATGGGTTTCAGATATTTCTGGCGAATTTGAATTTTCCACCTCTATAGCTAAGGACTAGGTTGACTTGTTGTTTATGGATTGGAAGCATAGCATAGGAAGGGACCTTATCACTAGAATGATAGTCTGAATGTTTTAGGGGGAAGAAATGGGCACCCAAACGCCTGCAAGTAGCAATCGTACAAGGACAAACTGGACACCAGCAATGGAGTGCTATTTTATTGATCTTTTGTTAGATCAGGTGCATAGGGGGAATAGGATGGGCCATACATTAAAAAAACAAGCTTGGACTGATATGCTGACCGTTCAATGCCATTTTGGATCCCCATATGATAAAAAGGTCTTGAAAAGTCACTACACTAATTTGTGGACTCAATTCAATGAGTTGGTCAGAATGGATTTTCATGGGATGATACTAAACAAATGGTGGTTGCCAGTCATCATGTTTGGGATGCTTACATCAAGGTGCTTTAGTTTTGTTAATGTTTTGATTTGATCTATACATTTGGTGTCATAGTGAGTGCTGACTTGACATTATATACATGCAGGCTCACCCAGAGGCACAATTCTATAGAAACAAAGCCTTGATGAACTACAATGATTTGTGTTTGATATATGCACATACAACAGGAGATGGAAGATACAGCCTATCAAGTCATGATATAGACTTTGATGATGACATTCAAGGAGTGAATACTGGTGTGTTTTTATATCCTGTCATGGATCAGCAGAAATGATGCATGTGCGAGTGGCATTGGAATGTATGCTATTGGGTTTTTTTTTTTTTTTTTTTCTTAAATTACCATTTTTCATTGTAATTGATTTGGTTATACTATCTAATTCTTTATTATTACTACTATTTTATTCTAGAGAGTGTGCATAATACAAGAAAGTGACATAAGCAACAATCCCCTCCCCCTTTTTCTCATGAGTCTATCCAGAGATAGATGGGACTCTATGCCCCATAGAATTTAATAAATTTTGAAGTAAAAATGGCCTTTTACCATCTTTGAAATTTGTACACTGCAATCTCTCTTTTAGCTAGTCTTTGGGCAGTGATCTCTGGTCTGCTTTCCACAAGAATCAGTAATGTGCTTACTGCTGATTCTGTGCTTAGCCAATTACGCCCTAAGTAGTACCTAATGATAAGACTTGTAGTTGCGTTTCTTTGCAAACCTTTTTGTATTATAGGAGAAATAAGCACCTTTATTTACATCCACATAAAAGAGGAAAAAATGTTGCAGAGAAATGAGCACATCGTGCTTGGCTTTGTGAACACTTGATTGAACTGGCCTTGATGGGTGTTTTTTTGGAAGCGATAGTAATTAATTTCATATCTTACTTCATTTGGTAGCTAGGAACTGGATGCAGTAAGATTGATTGAAATTACATATGTTCTATGTTAGCTTATTGTAATCTGTATTTCAAGATAATCTATTTTGAATGAATAAAAACTACTTTTACTGATTAGGTGTTGCAATGAATAGCCTTGTACCGACAAGTAAAGAGCATTCAAAAACAGATTGGACATGGACCAATATTTTGTCAAGCTTTTGCTGGACCAACTTAAAAAAGGCAATAAGATCTGTAATCAATTCAAGAAACAAGCATGGAATGATACCTATCAAAAAAAAAAAAAAAAAAGAAACAAGCATGGAATGATATGCTCACGTTGTTCAATGGAAAATTTGGCTCTAAATATGAAAAGAGTTACTGTTTGTCTACTTGGTTATTGGTATTCATTTTTACTGGATTTTCATGTGTACAATTGCTGATGTAGGCACACCCAGATGTGCACTCATATAGGAAGGCCTTGCTAAGCTATGGAGATTTGAATTGATATTTGGAAATGCAATCAGCAACGGACATGTTGTTGAATGCAATCTGATTGCTATCCGATTATGTTGTTGAATTATATGAGTTACTGTTTGTCAATGATGGCAAGTATAATGTGCTTCTAGCATAATTTATGTTTAAAAGTCTGAAATGTTTTGTTGAATGAAAAGTTATTTATTACCCTCATAAATTAGTTAGTTTTGCCTTTCTTGTAGTTGAAGAAAAGGAGGGCTGTACCTCTTCTAATAGTGAATGTCTTTAAACAAATTGGACATCAACAATGGATCGTTACCTCATTGAATTGTTACCAGACCAGGTGCTTAGAGGGAATAAAATTGGTCATGGATTTGTGTCTGAGGCATGGATTGAAATGGTTGGACTGTTCAATGCAAAATTTGAATGTCACATGACAAAGATGGTCTGAGGAAAAGATACAAACATTTGAGGGGACAATATAATGATATAAAGGTTCTTCTTGACCAGGGCTGGTTTTCTTGTGATGAAACGGGAGAAATGGTAACTGCTGAGGATTACGTTTGGGATTCTTATACCAATGTGAATTGCCATTTACTCTTTCTTGTATCCTTTAGATATTTGTAGTTTTTTTATGTGGCTTATGTATAAAAAATGCAATTGCATCCTGATGCTCAGTCATAGAGAAATAAATTTGTTCCCAGCTGTCACAAATTATGTGTTTTATATGGTGAAGAAATTTGTAATGGAAGATACAGCATTTCGACGTGTAATGCAGATCTTGACAGTGAAGAACCAGATTTGAGGATTGGAAGGTTTCTTGTTTCAGCTACAAGAACTTCACAAATAATTTAAGGAAGTTATTATCTGCTTATTTATTGTCTTATTTTCTTTGTTGTGTTCTCAACCTACTGTTTGATTGTTGAATGCCAGAGTATGTCTCCCTGTTTTGCGGTGTTTGATTTGCATCTTTGGGGGTTTTTGTCACTTCCCATTCTCTTTCTCTAAATTAATGGGTTCTTTCATGCGGAATACTAATTTAATTTGAAAGGACATTTATGCAAAGTAAAAGTATAATTGATGGTCATATTATTTGTTTTTGAATTCAATATCTTGTAAATTCGTAATGGTTAAAAAGCCTTCAAAATTATTCGAGAAATAAACATTAAATTATCTAGTTAATGGACCAGTAAAGTCAGAAGCCCTATGCTTTTTCAGACTCACTAAGATACACATCTAATTGTCCATTGTCAAGAGATTTCTTGAAATGATTAGAATTACTGGTTTTAATTAGTTTAGCATATTGTCATGGTGTTTTGAAAAGGCTCAGTGGTATTTGTTTTGAAACAGATAGCTTAAATGAATGTTGCTAGGAATTTAAGGTTTGATTAATGGAATTGTCATGGTGCCATAAATTTTCAGATAGAAGACTCAGTTCAACCAAAATGCACTGTGTATTATGGAAAATAAATAAATATACAAATTCAACCAACCAAAAAGAAAAATTTAGAAGTCGGAGTAAGAGTGAATCCTTGAGCTTAAATTTTTGGGTTATATAGTCTACTGATAAAGTCATTGCTTGTTAAATTTGGTGCATTTTAAATTCATTTGAGAGTAAAACAATATTACAAAGTGATTAGGTTTGGTGGATTAGTATTTAAAAAAGAGTGACTTAAACTCAGGAATAGATTTTGCTCCCTTCAAAAAATGGGGAAAATAATGGTTTTTATTTTATTTGAATAGTTTATGATCTTAATGGTCTTAAAATGCAGTTGAATTGGATGATTGTGATAAAAGATGGGTTTGAATTTGATTTGGTATCTGAGGCCTTAATGCTATGATCACCTGCCTAGACTTTGGCATTGTAGGAAGCAATTTCCCAATGCTGATTTCCCTCCAGGTGTTTGTGTGAAGTTGACCAGTAGTTATGTTTATCTAGGTTGTACTTTTTGAACAACAACTTGTTGGGACATAATAATTCAATACCATCATCTTTGTTTGAGGAAAATCCTATATCATGATCTGTTAGACGAATTGTGTTCTTGCATTTACATGATAAATATTAAATAACTGTGCAATAATGCTTCTACCTAGTGAGACATCTTATGCATGGATTGGTCTTTTGGTAGTTGACAATGGGCATGTTTCTACAACATTTCTGCATAAGATGTTTGCCTTAGAACTCCTGGCTGCACCCTTTTATTTTATTCAAACTTTGCAGTCTTGGAACTAGCTATTTTTTTCATCACTGTGTTTTGATATATCCTTTTCTACTATGCTCACCTGCTATTGTTCTTTTGTAGGGATTTATATGTTCTCCTGGCTCTTGACTTTTAATGTAAAAATCTTTCTCGGTGTTTTCATGCTGAGGACTTGAAATTAAATTTTAAGGTCCGAGGGAAAATTTTATTGGCTTGATCTGGTCAAACAAGATAAACAAAAAAAAAAAGGGGTGGGGGGGGGGGGGGGGGTGGGGGGACAAGCATTTGTGCAGTTGGTGAGTTCTTTCTACTCAATATTTATGTTTTTGCTGCTTAGTAATTAGATTTTTGAGAAATTCAAAAGTTTTCAATTTAGCACAGTTTAAAGAATCTGATTTAGATACCAAAAGATATTTACTATTGTTTATTTAAGTACTAATGTATGATTGTATATGCTGAAATATAATTGTGGGGCATCATATTACATTAGGTTATCTGTCTCATACACACCTGTTTATGTATCAACCGTTCTATTTTATAACCCCTAAAACAAGACAAATTCTTGATGAGAACATAGCATATATGTAAGCACAACTATAACAAAAACAAAGAGGCAATTGTATTGATTTGTTTTTATTAGTCATCGGTCCCTGCATAAAGAGTAGTAACGTTTCAATTCAAGAATGGAAGAAAAACATAAAATACATTGGCAATGCTTGGCGTATGTTCTTGCAATTCAGAAGTCATGAAGTCATCCCAAAAAATGTGCTTCTAAACAAAAGATGACGTGTAGTGATAATATTGAATAGATTTAAAAACCGGAAGCGTCAATCACATAATTTTAGAACATTTGGAAGCCTGTGACTAGAACTAGATAAAAAATTCACTTTTGTCCATGAGACGGATTGCATCCCCGATACCATTAATTACTTGTTAGACCAAAAATTTTCTTTGATCTTTGCTTTGAGAGATTTCTGAATTGAACATGAATATGGGTTCAAGTGAATTGGTTTGAGCAGAAGTTGAATTGGCAGGTGTTCTAGGCCGTAAGGCAGGTTTTCTTTCCATGTTAATAAGGGTTTTATTAACGTATGCCCTTATGGCATATGTTTGTAAACTATTTTAGGAAATTATTTTATGGAAAAGCAAAAAAGTGATTAAATTTTTCGACAACTTTTTTAATTTCTCATAAAAATTTCCTCAAATAGATGATTAATGTGTGCCTTAAGGGCATACATTAACCTGATCTATGAAGAAATTGTACTTGTCAAAAGAGGATAGGATCACCTTTTAAGGAGCACTATTTTGAGTTTAATAAGCTATTGTCTTTGTCTCTTCAGTATGCAATTCCATGTGGCTCATTCATAAGATAAATTGAAGTGCATTTTCTGTTTTTGTGTTGGATTTCATTTGATAATTATATGTTTCCTTTCTTAGTATTAGATCAAAAATTTTCAAATTTGGAACTCAAAAAAAAAACCTTATTTTATTTAATAGATTTTCTTGTCCTCTTTAGGAAGAGGTGCCCTGTCTCAGATCCAACTTTTTTCATCCTAAATTATTCCCTTTTAAATGTTTTTGTTATGAGGCTCTAATTATTGTTATTTGCGAATGAATTTGTAATCATGTTAGCAAGTCAGTGGTAAGGTGGTGGAGCCCTATCTCAGATCCATTTGTAATAGTGCATTAAGTTAACATGTAGTTGTATCTGCTTCTATTTGAAGTTGAAAAGAAATGGGTCAAATATAGTTAACACCCTTGTGGTTTGGGCTAATGTCAGCCAAGTCCAAGACTTTTCAAAACGGACCAACTTGGTCCATAAACTGTTACTTATTTTCTTCTCTTTCTCACAGTGATTAGGGACAAAGTTGGTTAATTTTGAAAAGTCTTAGACCTGGCTGGCATTAGCCCAAACCTTATGAGTGTTAGCTGTATTTTGCCCAAAACAAATCTTTGTTCTTTTGGAATAGATATGTGATATCTTCTTCATTTCTATATCTTGTAGTTCAATATTAGGCTAGACATGCTCATAATTAAAAGATCTTTTTGTATGCCAATTACCTTTGATTCTATACCCAAATGGGGTGTATCTTTTTTGGGTTAAGTTATATTTGGGTTTTAAGCAGTTCTTAATATAATGGTGTTTTTGCAGCATTGAGTCTGATTTCCATTCACTTTAGGCAAGGATTGTTAGCACATGACTTACTGAATTTTTTTTTAAAAGGCTTATTTGCTAAGGAGGATATCATCAAAGTTGCATACAATATTCTTGTACTTTTGTCATTCTGGTATCACTAAGAATGAAAGGCAGCTGTTGTGACATTAAGTGCACAAATATAGGCAATTGTTTCATTTATTTGTTAATAGATGATATTTGAGCAAAGATAGATAGCAGTTATTTGAAGACTTTGCAAAATGATTTTAAACTGTTTGGGAATTTTTTTTGATTTATATGATATGGTGTGGTTGTAGAAGAGGGGGTGGGGTTCAAGATGGAGGAGGAGAAAGCAACTCAAAGTTCAAGTCATTAAACTAACTTGTATATATTGGTGAGGTTATTGTAGGTGAAGAGGATGACCTCTGTTGCCAATAGTGAGCTTGATGAAAGAGTAATGGGCATCATGGATCTCCTCAATTAGAATGGCTTTGGTTGGGATGAAATTTGCAAAATAGTGGCAGCTGATGTTGAGCTTTGGGAAGCTTGTATAAAGGTGCCATTCTATCTCATTAGTAATGTTGAGCTTTGGGAAGCTTTCATTTCCCAAAGCATGGTGCATGCACAATTGTATTTTTTTTTTACCCTTCGATGAAATGACATTACTACTTTCTTCATCAAGTAAATTGAGTGTTTTTGGGTAATATGGAATGAAGCACGATCATATTAATTCTATACTAATTAATGAATTGTATAATTTTGAGTAGCTTTCATTCATTTAAAAGTGACATTTTGCAGGATCATCTGGATGCAATTGCATATAGACATAGGATCTCATATTTGTGAATTGTGCTTGATTAATGTTAATGAAAGTCAAAATGGAAGATCAAGTTGTTTGGACATGAAAATGGAGATCAACAATATTGCCCTTCCAATGGGGTCAATGATATAACTTGGGATATGCAATGTCCAACTAGGGAGTTTGAAATATCTTATCAGTGGAAATAATAGAAAGTTTGTAACTTCTTAAGCCTTTGCATGATCTCAAAAAGTTCAGAGGACATCTAGGAAAAGATACAAGAAGCAGTTGAGCAAATGCCATGAGTAGTCAAAATTGTTCCTAACATAGATGAGAAGCTCTTTTTGGAGGCTTGTGAACTTTCAAAAGATGAGAGAATGGCCAAGAAAGATTTTTGGGAATTCATTCTTCAAATGTTTGGAATATAGTACCGGCGTGTTTTATGTGGTTAACTTGGAAGGAACCCAATGCCCAAACATTTTGTGGAAATTGAGAGACATATAGATCGGTTGAAGTCTTTGCTACTTAGGACTTTGAGTGGCCTCATATTTGGGGTTTTATGCATTGTATTTCTTTGTTTGATTTCCTTAATTCTGTTAGCTTATCCTTTTGATTATTTTGTATTTCATTTCTTTGCAGTGGTTTACTATTGTACACTCATTGTACTTTTCTTATCAATAAAGAATTTATTACCTATCCAAAAAAAAAAAAAAGGGCCAAGAAATTTGCAGTAGTAAATGGTTATCAAGAAAGCTTTGACGGTACATATATTTTGTTTGTCAATTTGGAGTTAAATTTAGCTATGGTTCATTTCATTAAAATTAAAAAAAAAAAAAAATAGATATGGTTCCAAAGTTTTGTCAGTGTAAATAAGATCTAAATTTAATTTGATGTATTTTATCAGTACTATTTTCTACTTGATTTCATTTTATATACTCCAATTATTTTAAGTGTTGAACGCTTTGATGGAAGTCAATTTGATTTTGTTGGGAGCACCTGCATGGTGATGTTTACTTTCTCTATTCTTGAAAGAAAAAAGTGACCAAATTTTATATGAGTTATCACAATCCTTCTCTAGGCTTGAGAGTTGAGATAACCCTAGAAGACATAAGTTATTGAACATACTTTCAATTACACCTAAGGGCATTTGATTCGCTGTGATATGTCTTTGATGTGATGCACATTACGATTATATGACATTAAGATTTTTGGTATATGTAATTTTTTTCAACATTACTATAATCTAAAATTATAAAATATATCACATCACCTTACCTTAATCCTTCCTGAATAATGTAATGTTGCATTCTTGTATTGAGATTACATTAATATAAGAATACAATAATGTAATATTACGATATAATGTAACATCACGGTGAACCAAATGCCTTGATTTACTTTTAGAGCATCTTGTATTTATATATTTTAAAAATAAAAATGAGTTGTATGTCTTTTCTAGTTTAAATCACCTTTTTTAGGTGGTTTGGGCTTATGCTCATAAACTTTAACTACCAAGATATAAGTTTCTTCTTTTCTTACACACTGTTTCATAGGTGGGTTTGGATTTATGTTTGTAAACTTCATCTACTCATCTCTTTTATTATTAGCAAAATTCATGCTGAAATGGCAAAGAGGGTGTTATTTGCACCCAATACATATATAACCTGTGGGGTCAGAGAATTTATGACCCCGGCCCATTTCATGTTAAGGCCCAAGGCCTGTGCCGAGGAGAGATAATGCCGAGGATGTACCATGGAAGTCCAGGACGGCCTAAGGAAATGGCCGAGGACGACCTTGTGCTCGGCATCCCATAATGCCCCTAAAAGGAAGAGTGAGCACAGTGTAGAAACAGCCCAAGTAAAAGGCTGCTAGGACTGCAGTAAAGCATTCTACACCTGACAGAACCATACTCTTCAGCTTTTACAACCACCTCCCAACCACTCTAGGTATGGGCTGACAGGACAAGTCTTAAACCCTAGAAAATTGAGCTTACATGTGGACGCTGGTGAGAGGGTAAATGCCAGTATAAAAGGTTAAGAGAGGTAGTATGAGAGGGGGGGGGGGGGGGACAACCAGTCTCCCAAGCCATGGTGTCCTAGAAAAAAGGAGGATAACAAGAGCGCTAAGCTCCCCAGACTCCTCGGATGAGATTCACTGACCGGAGCCACCCCAAACCACTGTCCGGTGACCAAAGCCTAGCCTTTCAAACCCACGCTCTACAAATGATATTGTTTGGGCCCTCTTTACGTACAAGCCCAATATCATCTTGGGGTCGTTACGAATTGAGTCCCTACAATTGGCGCCGTCTGTGGGAAAGGCTTGCGCGTTGGCCCAAGAGGTGGAACGAGAAGTCCTTCCGTCATTTCCAGCAGACCGTTGTCGTGTCTTAACATAAAGTTCCACTAGGGGCTGCGCGTCGAAACGTTAGGAACGCGGACGGTTCTAGGGGCTTTCAACGTTGGATCAATATCCTACGCCTTGACTGAGGGGCTAATCCCCCAAAGGGCTAACCCCTTCCATACTTAAAAAAGCTAAGTTTTGGATAGAACCAAGGTATTGCATGGTCCTCGGACTCAAACCTATGAGGAAACCAACTACTTAAAAAAAGCTAAGTTTTGGACAGAACCAAGGTATTACATGGTCCTCGGACTCAAACGTATGGGGAAATCAACTACTTAAGGAGAATTCTAAGTTACTCAGACCTACGGGAAGATTATTTACTAAAAGTCGGATTAAGTCCTAGACATAATGAAGATCCCGACCTGTCCTCAGATCCTCAGCTGTAAGGGAACTGATGCAAACGAGCGTTTAAGTTCGGCACGATCGTACCTCGGTCCTCGGATTGGATGCCAAAAAAAGACTAAGGCTATGAAAGTCATCAGGAAGGCGGCAAAACACTCTAGTACTTGACGACCTGCATGGACAGTTCATTTTGGGTTACCCATCCTCAGATGATTACCACCAACACCGCACCTAGCATTCAGCTGTCATCTCGGCTAGTTTGGGGTATGTACCGCTTTTTCAGATCGACATTATTGAGCCGAATAGTTCAATAAGTTCAGAATAATATCTTTTTCTTAGCAAGGGTTTCGACCCTAAGTATCGTTCTTTTTCAGGTCGGCATTTATGAGCCGAATAGTTCAATAAGTTCAGAATAATATCTTTTTCTTAGTAAGGGTTTCGACCCTAAGTATCGTTCTTTTTCAGGTCGGCATTATTGTGCCGGATAGTTTCAATAAGTGCAGAGTAATGTCTTTTTATTAACAGGGGTTTCGGCCCTAAGTATTGTTCAAAAAAAAAAAAAAAGTCATATGATAGCACATCTATTCACAGCATAATCATTGCAGGAAAGAAAGAATACATAGAATAAAACAATGGCAACTTTTATTAATATAAATAAGCAGTACAGCGTACAATGTGGGGCTTAAACAAGCCTACACAGGAAGCAAATTTAAAAAAAAAAAAAAACAAAAAAAAAAAAGACAAAAAAAAAGGACAATAAGAAGTCTTTCTAAACCCTGCTCCAGTAGCAATCATATTGAGAGGAGGACCCCCTTTGACGGAAGAGGAGAAGAAGAGGAAGAAGTAAAAGCACTAGGATGGATCTGGTGATGGGAAAGAAGCAGAAGGGGAGGTAAAAGGAGGCACCAGTGAAGGAAGAGAGGAAGAAGCAGGGACACTTTGTCCCTGCATCAGCCCTAACTCCTAGCACACTGGTGCCATATTAGCTATGCTCATAGGAGAGCAGCTGGTACTGATAATAGGTAACCCCAGCTCAATCGTACCAAAAGCTTGATGCGACGAGCACCTGCTTCAGATTTTGGCTGAAGAAGGGTGAGAAGTATCTTGAGTCTCTGCCAACTCTGCCCTGACCGAGCCATCTTAAGCTCCGGAGGGACATAACTCTTCTGGGAAGGATATAGTCTCTTCATCCCCACTTCTACCTCAGACATATAACAATCCAAGGTTTGAGTGTGCAGATAAGGGAAACTCTGGGCGAAGCTAGAGGTTTAAGACTTTAGAGGGGCTAAGGGGTCTCTGTGTGAAGGAAGTAACCTCTTGCCTTGCTTCTTATATGGAAGGCAAGTTGGGTGGCATTTAATCTATGCAAATTTCCAAGAAAAGCTGTAAACGAGAATATACCCACTCTACTTACCAACGCCGTCAATAACCGTCGGATTTGAGTGGTCTCGTAAAGGGAAATCATTAAAGATGTGTCTCAAACACTGAAATGGCAGGAGCGCATCGTGGGTGAATCTAGAAGAATGTCTCGTAATCCGGTGCATTTCCTAGGCAGATGAAGAGACATCCACATTGATGAAAGGCAGAGCTAAGCAGACCGTAATAAAGACTTGGCATCACCAAAACCCTCCTCTCCGACCAAGAGGTCGGACAGTAGGATTTTGAGGGGCTATTGTGGGGTCAGAGAATTTATGACCCCGGTCCATTTCATGTTAAGGCCCAAGGCCTGTGCCGAGGAGAGATAATGACGAGGACGCACCATGGAAGTCCAGGACGGCCTAAGGAAATGGCCGAGGACGACCTTGTGCTCGGCATCCCATAATGCCCCTAAAAGGAAGAGAGCACAGTGCAGAAACAGCCCAAGTAAAAGGTTGCCAGTACTGCAATAAAGCATTCTGCACCTGACAGGACCATATTTTTTAGCTTTTGCAACCACCCCCCAACCACTCTAGGTATGGGCTGCCAGGACAAGTCTTAAACCCTAGAAAATTGAGCTTACACGTGGATGCTGGCGAGAGGGTAAATGCCAGTATAAAAGGTTAAGAGAGGCAGTATAAGAGGGGGGGGGGGGGGGGGGGACAACCAGTCTCCCAAGCCATGGTGTCCTAGAAAAAAGGAGGATAACAAGAGCGCTAAGCTCCCCAGACTCTTCGGACGAGATTCACTGACCGGAGCCACCCCAAACCACTGTCCAGTGACCAAAGCCTAGCCTTTCAAACCCACGCTCTACAAATGATATTGTTTAGGCCCTCTTTACGTACAAGCCCAATATCATCTTGGGGTCGTTACGAATTGAGTCCCTACATAACCTATTTGGCATTTTCTGCCATTTGGGCTAAGAACAACCAAACAATTTATCCTTACGACCTAATATGTCAAAAGTTACCCTATTTGTTAAACGGTATATCGTTTATGATCAAAGATGTAAAAAATTGTGTTGGTTCATGTCATTTAGATCTAAGTTCAATAAACAGTATGCTGATTGCAATGTATACTCGAGTAGTAGACGTGAGACTTTGGATTGGATGCTAGATCCTAGAAGCATTAGCATTGCACTAGTTAATTAACTATGGATTGGATATGGAATTAGTAGTAGTTGGTTGCAGGTGTGGGTAGTGACATTAGCAAAGGTGCGCGGTGCAGTGTAGCATAGTGGAGTTGAAGTGTGCATTAGCAAAGACAAAGTGAGAGAAAAATGTATAGAGAAAGATTAAAAAAAACCAAGGAAATAATATTTTGATAGATGGAGAAAATAAATATTGAGTCTAGCAAATGGATATATTTGAAAATGATTAGTTAAAAACAAAAGAGCGGAGGCTAATTGGATGCTTTTAGTAAATATTAATTACGTTGCATAAAGCCAGCGTTGTCCTATTCACAGTGTCCTTAGTCCTTACTTTTTAGATAATGACTGGTGGCCAAGACTTCTCTCAAAATGAATAGATTATTAAATATATAGATAAAACAATGAAAAATTAATAAAGTACATTTTGGCTCTTAAAATTCGGAGTTGTTTTCATTTTGTTCCTCTACGACTCAAAATTTTATTTTGGGCTTTCATGTTTAATTCCGTTTTCAAATTGGCCATTTATGTTTTAAAATTTTGTTTTGGCTCTTCATGTTTGATTCAATTTTTTGTTTGCTCTTTTTAAGTTTTGAATTTTCATTTTGACATTTTAGTTTAGCTATTCATGAAAATGAAATTATATCCAAAGACTTAAGTAGCTCGTTTCTTTTGATTATCACTTTCTGTTATATATATATATATATATATATATTTTAATCCTCTCTGAAATGTGGCGTTAACAAAATCTTTCAAACACTACAAGCATAATGTTCCAAAAGTCCCGTGGAACACCCTTTTTTTTTTTTTTTTTTATCCATTTGGAATTTGACAACTATGGCTTTGCAAAAATGGCTATATTTGTAGACAATCCATCATGTCTATGCAGGAGCTCAAACACAAAACAATCCACTTAACACGGATGGTAGTAGAATAGGAAATCCAACAAGTGTGTCCTTAGGAATGTGAAGAGAACCTAAATTTATGGCTTTTCCCTTCGTTTGGGTACCACAACGAACAGTATTGTGTAATTGTAAGCGATTCTTTAAGGGAACCTTTTCATTTTTGCTTTTCAATTGTGTTTTTTGGGGGGTAAACTGTGGCTTTCTAGTTTCTAGCGACTTTAATAAACTAATGTACTTACCTTTTGGGGGAAAAAAAGGTAATTTACTTATTTCCTAAATTATATTTCTCTATATATTAAAAAAATTGTGAAAAAGTATATTAAAATAAATAAAATAGCTTTTATTAAAAAGAGAGTGTTAGAGCCGAAGGCCTTGTAGCTGAATTGGCACCTCTCCATGTACAAAGTACTTGGGGTTCTAAAGAGGAAAGGGTTCGAGCTTAGCAGCATGTTGTAATTATTTCTCAAAAAAAAAAAAAAGTGTTAGAGAGATCCAAAATTGTCAAAACATTCCATCATAAAAAAAACAAGGGAATGTCTGAGAGAGAGAGAGAGAGAGAGAGAGAGAGTCACTCGACAAACCAACCAACCACACCACCAGATTCACCACCTTACTCCAAATCCCACTTCACCTTCAGATTCTATGCAGACTAATTTTTTTCTCATGTCCTCCATGTCTGCAAAATTTACAAAAGATCAAAATAAAAATTATATTATCAATTAAATGTTTAAATTTTAATTTTTTGTAGTATAATATTATTAAAAAAAAGAGTTTATAAATCCAATAGTAAATAAAATTGATTGACATGAAATTTTATGTATGTTGAAAATATAAAGAACATGTATTCCAATGATTAAATTTTCAAAATCTATAATCATGTTATAATTTTAAAGTAGGAGTTGTAACCTTAAATTACAATCAACTCTATACCCAAACTTCATTCTTTAACTAAAAGAAATTCATAGAATATTTACAAAATAGGACAATGTCAATATTGTTCCACGCGGATTCCTCCCGCCTTAACCTCTTGGGAGGCTTTATTTAGTATCATTGTACTAAATATTTTTTTCTAAAACATAATGCATTGTCCAATGCCAATCGCTAAGAAAAATCGTTTTCTTTATAAGGGGACACATTTTAACCTTACTGTATGGACAAAATTTAAATACGCTTTCTTAGGTGCAAATGCAATATATTAACTTCCCTAATTAAATTCAAATTTTCCATCACCTAGTTGCATTAAATTCAATTAAAAAATGTAATAAACTTTATCTAAAAACATATTGATTTACAATGATAATAAGACTATAAAAAAATATCTCATGCAAGAGATATATATATGTATGAATAAAATTTAGCTACAAATTTAGTTGTAGCCTATTGTTACAACTTCTATTTAAAAAATTAACATTGTAATATATTTCAAAAATCTAGCCGTTGAATTACACATTCTTAATATTCTTAACACATATAAAATTTCGTGTCAATTGGATTTAATTTTCTATTCAAGTTATATACTTATATTTTATGTGTATATATATATATATATTTTTTTTTTTTGAGAATTTATTTTATATATAATTTTAGACTACAAAAATTTGAAATTTAAATATCTATTTGATAACAAGTTATTGATTTTTGATCTTCTAAAATTTTTATAAACATAGAGGATATGAGAAGAAAATATAATCCAAATGTAAATTTATCAAAATTCACATCCAATAAAAAAAATATTGAGTGGAGTTGTAGACATAGACTACTACCAAGTTTGTTGCAAAAAATTTTCCAATATGTATTTTCCATTTCACAGCATGTATTGCAAAATTAAAAAAAAAAAATTATAAATCCAACTCATAAGATAATGGAAAAAGTTTGAAACTCTTAAAACTTCTTCTATATATATTTTTATTAAATGTGAATTTTGAAAATTTAATCGTTAGATTATATGTTCTTATTATTTCCCCATGCTTGAAAATTTTCAAGAAGAATAACGTTAAAATTTCAAAATTTGTATGTTAATAACATACATTATGGACCAGTAAAATTTTCAAAATTTACATTTAATAAAAAAATAAGAAGAGTCTTTTTTTTTTTTTTGAGAGAGTTTTAATCTACGGTGTTCGCTCCTAATAATAGGTCTTTATCATCAGAACAAGACACCAATCAGTTTTTCAAAATTTGTATGTTAATAACATACATTATGGACCAGTAAAATTTTCAAAATTTACATTTAATAAAAAAATAAGAAGAGTCTTTTTTTTTTTTTTGAGAGAGTTTTAATCTACGGTGTCCGCTTCTAATAATAGGTCTTTATCATCAGAACAAGACACCAATCAGTTTTTTGTGTAGGCAGAGATTGAACCCCAGATTTCTTATACAACCATCCGAGACTTTACCAGTTGAGCTAACTGAAGAGTTTTTCTATGAACCAGTTTGAAAAAAAAAAAAAAACCTTTGTCCCTAAGATGATTATTATGGACCAGTTAAATTTTCAAAATTTATATTTAATTAAAAAAAAAAAAAAGAGTCTGAAGCGTTTTTCTATGAACTAGTTTGGGAAAAAAAACTTTGTCCCAAGATGATTATTATGGACCACTATCACACACATGACATCCTTTCCTAGAGTACTGATATATCATTGAACAGGTGCAGGATATAGCTATCCAGAGAGAGGAGTATGTCGGGATTTTTTAGAAAATAACAACAAAACCCAAACAATATCATTAGTTAGGAAACGTTTTAAACTATTTTGGTTTCTAGCAATTCGAGTGAAGAGGGGTCGATTTCTGGGTTTTGCTCTCAGTTAGTGGAGTGGCCACGTAGGCAAAAATCGAGTTCAAAACTGTCGGTTTGTAAGCTTAGAAAACGAGTTCAAAGGACTCGATTTCCAGGCTTGAAAAACGAGTTCAAACGACTCGGTTTACAGGCTTGAAAACCGAGTCCTTTGAACTCGTTTTTCAAGCCTGGAAACCGACAGCTGAACTCGGTTTCTTTGTGTGCAATGTCGTTCCAACTCAATAAAAACAAGAAAAAATGAATGCAATTGGATCAGAAGGTGCAGGGAAAAGGACGGAGTTGCAGAGAGGCGACGGCGACGGAGAAGGACGGAGTTGCAGAGACGGAATGAGTGAGAGAGACGGAACGGCGACGGAGAAGGACGGAGTGAGAGAGACGGAACGGCGACGGAGAAGGACGGAGCTGCAGAGAGGGCGACAGCGACGGAGAAGGACGGAGTTGCAGAGAGGAACCGGATCAGAGAGTGGACCTCCGTCGCCGTTCCATCTCTGCAGCTCCGTCCTTCTCCGTCGCCGTCGCCTCTCTGCAGCTCCGTCCTTTTCCCTGCACCTTCTGATACAATTGCATTCATTTTTTCTTGTTTTTATTGAGTTGGAACGACATTTGCACACAAAGAAACCGAGTTCAGCTGTCGGTTTCCAGGCTTGAAAAACGAGTTCAAAGGACTCGGTTTTCAAGCCTGTAAACCGAGTCATTTGAACTCGTTTTTCAAGCCTGGAAATCGAGTCCTTTGAACTCGTTTTCTAAGCTTACAAACCGACAGCTTTGAACTCGATTTCTGCCTACGTGGCCACTCCACTAACTGAGAGCAAAACCCAGAAATCGACCCCTCTTCACTCGAATTGCTAGAAATCAAAATAGTTTAAAACGTTTCCTAACTAATGATATTGTTTGGGTTTTGTTGTTATTTTCTAAAAAATCCCGAGTATGTCTGTCAAAACATCCAAACAGCCACCACAGTGTTCTTCGTAAATCCATTCTCGCAAGTCACACCTCGAAGTTTCTTTTCTTCTCTCTCTCTCTCTCTCTCTCTCTCTGTGCGATTTCTCTCCACAAATCAAAGGTACGAAACCCTAATCTCTAACTATTTCTCTATATCAAAACTCACACGCACACGCACACATATGTTACATAATAAAAGTATGGAATTAGCTTATTTTCTCTTTGGTTACTGAGAAAGAGTAGGAAATGGAAAAAAAAAAAACCTTTGAATCTGAAATTTTTTATTTCATTATTTGTTATACTATTCGTCTAGTTCAATTTTAACTCTGCTATCGTTCCTGTTCTCTAATTAGCTTCACTTATTCTGGCTTTATTTATTTATTTATTTTTTTAGAATCGGAATTCGAAAATTTAAATCTAGCAGTAGATAAACGAAATACTAATAGTGCACGAATTTTGTTAATGGAATCTTTAATGTTGGAATTGTAGCTTGGATTAGTATATTCTGGGTGTATTTGCTTCATGTGATCAGCTAATTAGAGTTGTAGTGTTGTGATTTTTTACATGCTAGAGAGGGTTAGTGCTAGAATTTTAGTTAATCTCTTTATTTGATTGAACTAATTAGGATTTTAAGTTGTAATTGGAAGTAATCTTGCAATTTTGGATTGGTACGTTTTCGGTGTATTCGCTTATTTGATAGACTAATTGGAGTTGTAAATTGTAGTCTTATAATATAGGGTGAATTCCATTAACCCACCCTAAGGTTTGGTCCATCATTCCTCATTGCTTAATGTGGTGTCTTTGGAGGGAGAGAAATAGTAGATGTTTTGAAGATATTGAGAGATCTATTCCGGACCTCATACTTCTCTTTTTTAGAACTTTAAGGGATTGGTTGTTTGCTTTGCAAAGACAATCATTCCCTTCTTTTATTGATTTCCTAGACTCTTGCAATTTTTGTATTTGATTTCTTTTCCCTTGTTCACTCCCTGTGTTCTAGGGTGTCCCTTTTCTTTATCAATATAATCTTATTACTTATCAAAAAAATATTTCAAAACTGACCAATTTGGTCCCTAAGAGAGAAGAGAAAAATGACTAATGAACCTAACAATGTTTACTGTTTAGGCACCAAATTGGTTAGTTTTGAAATGTCTTGGACTCGGTTAACATTTACTCAAACCTCAGGGTAAGTTAATGAAATTTACCCTATAATATATTTGAAATTGATATTTGAAACCAAATGTTAGAGAGGGTTTAGTGTTTTGAATATTAGCTTGGATTAGTGTGTTTTTAGTGTATTTTCTTCATTTAATCAACTAAGTAGTATTTAAATTGCGAAAACACTAAAGCTACTGCTAAATTTACTATAAAGGCTTGCAAATGGACACGATAATGAATGTGTTTAGTGCCACAACAACATAATAAATGAATTTATGAACTTTTGTGTGTGTGTGTGTGTTTAAAAGGTGACATATCCATTTGTAAGACTTATGTTGTAAAATTTGTAGCATCACTCATTTAAAATGTACTCTTGATTTTTGAAAGTGTTAAGCATGTTGAAACAGTGTGCAGACCTTTGGCATACTTGGTTTGGAATTTTGGTTAACTCATCCTTTTGTGTACCGCATATAATTGAATATTTTCCCCCTTTCATTTTCTATCGGTTTTCTCGAGAATTAAACAAGGTGTTAGTATGTATAATTTGAGCTGGAATTTTACGGTAGTATCTCTTTATTATCTTCATTTTGATAGTTGATTTGGGTTTGAATTTTTATTTTGCAATTATAGAGTTCCTAAAATATTTTACATTCATTTTTAAATGAGTAGATTAGATTCTATGATGTAAATTTTAAAAAAATATTGACTATCACCATTTTGGTATCTATTTTAATTATTGATGATGTGTCATAAGCAATTCACTCAATTCAGAACAAATAGATAAGATTTTAGGAATTCCATGATGAAGTTAGCCTAAGAACTCTGGAGGATCCTAAACATTGGTATAATCAGTGTGTTAGCTTCAGTGATCACTAGTTTGAGTTTGAATTGTTAAACGAATTGAAACAGGTGTGCAATCTTATTTATGGGTTTCAGATATTTCTGGTGAATTTGAATTTTCCACCTCTATAGCTAAGGACTAGGTTGACTTATTGTTTATGTATTGGAAGCATAGCATGTAAAAGGACTCTTATCACTAGAATGATAGTCTCAATGTTGTAGGGGAAGAAATGGGCACCCAAATGCCTGCATGTAGCGATCGGACAAGGACAAACTGGACACCAGCGATGGAGTGCTATTTTATTGATCTTTTATTAGATCAGGTGCATAGGGGGAATAGGATGGGCCATACATTCAACAAACAAGCTTGGACTGATATGCTGACCATGTTCAATGCCTATTTTGGATCTCCATATGATGAAAAGGTCTTGAAAAGTCATTACACTAATTTGTGGACTCAATTCAATGATGTAAAGAGTCTACTTGATCAGAATGGATTTTCATGGGACGATACTAAACAAATGGCGGTTGCCAGTCATCATGTTTGGGATCCTTACATCAAGGTGCATTAGTTTTGTTAATGTTTTGATTTGATCTACACCTTTGGTGTCATTGTGAGTGGTGACTTGACATTATATACATGCAGGCACACCCAGAGGCACAGTTTTATAGGAACAAAGCCTTGATGAACTTCAATGATTTGTGCTTGATATATGCACATACAACAGCAGATGGAAGATACAGCCTATCAAGTCGTGATATAGACTTTGATGGTGACATTCAAGGAGTGAATACTGGTGTGTTTTTATATCCTGACATGGATCAGCAGAAATGCTGCATATGCCATTGGCATTGGAATGTATGCTATTGGGTTCTTTTGCTTAAATTACCATTTTTCATTGTGATTGATTTGGTTATACTATCTAATTCTTTATTATTTATTATTACTACTATTTTATTCTAGAGAGTATGCATAAAACAAGAAAGGGCCATAAGCAACAGCCCCCTCCCCCTTTTTCTCTTGAGTCTATCCAGAGATAGAGAAATGAGCACATTGTTCTTGGCTTTGTGCGAACACTTGACTGAACTGGTCCTGATGGTTTATTTTTTGGGATTTTGCATATCTTACTTTATTTGATAGCTAGGAAGTGGGTGCAGCAAGATTGATTGAAATTACATATGTTCTATTTTAGCTTATAGTAATGAGTATTTCAAGAAGAATAATCTATTTTTGATGAATAAATACTACTTTTACTGATTAGGTGTTGCAATGAATAGCCTTGTACCGGCAAGTAAAGAGCATAGATTGGACACCAGCCATGGACCGATATTTTGTCAAGCTTTTGCTGGACCAACTTAAAAAAGGCAATAAGATCTGTAATACATTCAAGAAACAACCATGGAATGATATGCTCTCCTTGTTCAATGGAAAATTTGGCTCTAAATATGGAAAGAGTTTCTTAAAACACCGTTTTAAGAAATTATTGAAATATTATATTGATGTGAAGAGTCTACTTGAGGTGAAGGGATTTTCTTGGGATGAAATTCAACAAAAGATATTAGCAGATGATTATCTATTGGATAATTACATCAAGGTACACTATCATATATATTTGGTTATTGGTATTCATTTTTACTGTATATCATTCGTACAATTGCTGATGTAGGCACACCCAGATGCGCATTTGTATCGTAGGAAGACCTTGTTAAACTATTGCGATTTGAAATTGATATTTGGAAATGCAGTAAGCAATGGACATTGCAGTCATTTATTGCAAGGGAGAAACTTTGAAGATGATATCATACAGATCAAGACGGGTGAGGTTCATTTCTTGTATTAAAAGGAGGACCTTTAGAGGGAACCTGTATTCTTGAGGACACTCCTCTCCAATTTATTATTGTAATTCTGTTTACCTATCAAAATAAAAAATCTGGTTTTGTCTTTATACATGCCACTTGGGATTTATTGATGATCACAATTAAGACTTTGGTTAATATTCGGGTGTCCAGTAGGTCTTTAAGCTTCACAAAATGGAATTTGATCAGATATGTTTAATTGGAGAGATTCGTATACTGTATAACAGTTATTATTTTCTCATGTTTGCATTCCTTAAATGGAAATTTGATTTATAGGTTCTAGTTTTTTCATTATGTGCTTGTAAGGATGCCCAGTTCATTAAGATCCATGAGATTTTAATTCATTTTAATAATTTCTTTAAATTTTCTCTTAGGGTTAGGACAGATTTACTGGGCTGTGGATATTGTTTGTACCCCATCTTATTGCTATCCAATGATGTTGAAGTATATGAATTACTGTTTGTCAATTAATGGCAAGTATAATGTTCTTCTAGCTTAATTTATGTTTAAAAGTCTGAAACGTTTTGATGAATGAGAAGTTGTCTATTATCCTCATAAATCAGTCAGTTTTACCTATCCTGTAGCTGAAGAAAAGGAGGGCCGTACCTCTTCTGATAGTGAATGTTGGAGAACAAATTGGACATCAACAATGGATCGTTTCCCTATTGAATTGTTACAAGACCAGGTGCTTAGAGGGAATAAAATTGGTCATGGATTTGTGGCCGAGGCATGGATTGAAATGGTTAGACTGTTCAATGCAAAATTTGGATCTCACCATGACAAAGATGGTCTGAGGAATAGATACAAACATTTAAAGGGACAATATAATGATATAAAGGTTCTTCTTGATCAGAGTGGGTTTTCTTGGGATGAAACAGGAGAAATGGTAACTGCTGAGGACTAAGTCTGGGATTCTTATACCAAGGTGAATTTATATTTACTCATTCTTGTATCCTTTAGATATTTGTAGTTTTATTATGTGGCTTATGTATAAAATATGCAGGTGCATCCTGATGCTCAGTCATATAGAAATAAATCGGTTCCAAGCTAGCACAAATTATGTGTTATATATGGTGAAGAAGTTTGTAATGGAAGATACAGAATTTCAACGTGCAATGCAGATCTTGACAGTGAAGAACCAGATTTGAGAATTGGTAGGTTTCTTGTTTCAGCAGTGAGAGCTTCCCAAATAATTTAAGGAAGTTATTATCTGCTTATTTATTGTCTTATTTTCTTTGTTGTGTTCTTAACCTACTATATCAGTCTCCTTTCAGTTGCATTATTTCCTTTTCTTTCATTGCTATCCTAATTCTGATGTACCACAACCCATGCAGTTATCATTCTAAATATTTCTACATGGTTGTTGACTGGGGTTGACAATGCTGATCTATATAACTTTAGCTAAAATGAGAGTGTTACCGCAACATTTAATTAAAAAAAAAAAAAATGAAGTATAAGTTGTCTCATTGGACTTATCATCTTTTAAATACATATTTTTTATTGCATGAATTAACAAAATCTTTGGTTTGAAGTAGGGGTGGATATCCAATGCTATGCAAACAGTGGTTGTTCAACAACAGATTGGACACTTTCAATGGACCGTTATCTCATAGATGTAATGCTAGAGGAAGTGCATAAGGGGAAGAAGATTGATTACACTTTCAACAATCAAGCATGGATAGATATGTTTATGTTGTTCAGGGAACGATTCTCATTACAACATGACAAAGATTTTCTGAAAAGTCGTTATAGAAGTTTGGAAAAGCAGTACTTTGATATGAAAAATCTTCTTGAACAGAGACGATTTTCATGGGATGAAACACAGCAAATGGTCACAGCTTTTGATGATGTTTGGGATGCATATGTGAAGGTGCTTTGTCAACTTATTTTAGTCTTAAATCTCAGTTTGAGTATACATAGCTATTGGCTAAGACTTTGTTTATGTAGGAACACCCAGATGCAAAACCATACCGAATTATGCCGATATCAAATTATAATGACTTGTGCTTGATTTATGGAAATCCAGCTTCTGATGAATGGTGTAATGAAGCGCGTCAAGATCTAGGATGTAACGGTTTTGGTGAGATTTTGGTTCAACAAGCTTATAAGCAATCTCAGCATTTGCCTATGTTTTCCCTCTTTAAGTATTTGGTCTTTAGTCAATGAGCAATTAGATATATGTGTTCAATGTGTCTGGATATATATATACCTGTGCTATTTCATATTGCATTGATTGCAATAGCATTTTGTCAAGATATGTTTAAATGCTTTCTTGAACCAAGGGAAAAAAACAGAAAGAGAACAAGTCCCTACTCCCTCTTTAATATGAAACATAGTGATCATTGAAGTGAAAAGAAGAATTTTTTTTTTTTTTTAAATGAGCAAATAAAGATTACCTTTCCCCATATTTACGTTATTTTAGAATTCTTTGAAGGTGCCAGACTTAACAATAACTATCACCAAAGAACTGATTGGACACCATCGATGGACCGATATTTTATTGATCTAATGTTAGAGCAAGTTCGCAATGGAAGTATGGTTGATCAAAAATTCAACAAGCTAGCCTGGAGTGATATGATTGCAAAGTTTAGTGCAGAATTTGGGTCTCAGCATGACAAAGATGTCCTAAAAAGTCGTTTTATGAACTTGAGGAAGCGGTTCAATGATATGAAAACTCTACTTGACCAGAGTGGTTTTTCTTGGAATGAAATGCAACAGATTATATGTGCTGAAGATGATGTCTGGGATGCTTATGTTAAGGTGATATTTTCTTCTGAATTTCCATTACATAAATATTCTTTTTGGTCCCAACAACTTATAGATAATTTCTATAGGTACATCCTGATGCAAGAACATACCGCAATAGAACTCTCCCAAATGTCAACAATTTGTTTTTGATATATGGAAATGACAACACTGAGCAAAGGCAAAATTACTCTGGTCACTCTATGGATGCTGAGGACTATGAGCTGGGAGTAAATATTGGTCTCTCTCTCTCTCTCTCTCTCTCTCTCTCTTATTGCAATATTACCTTAGGTAGACAAGATTGGTACAATCAGTTAAGGACTTCTCAGAAAATGTTTGAATTACACGTGTGATATTAGAGGAGGACCATCTGAAAACTGCACTAGCATGTTTAATTTACAGGTGCAATAGTTGTCCATTTGCTAGAATAATTACTATAAGTAAATTGTCAACTTTGTTGTTGTAATCAATGTCACTATCCATGCAAAAAGGAAGTTTTAATTTGATGCTAATACAACTACTTGACTCAGTTTTCCTGAAAGTTTGATACAAAAGAACTGAAATTTGTCCATTTCAAGTAATGTTTGAAGCTATTAAATTTTGTCAAACAGTATGAAACGACATTATTATTCCTTTTTTTTTTTTTGGTACTATATGCCTCCAGAATAAATCCTCTCATGTAATGACAGTTATTTTTAAAGTTGTAGGTGAAGAGAATTACCAGTCCCCTGCTAATAATGATCCTCTGAGGATAAATTGGACAAGGGAAATGGACCGTTATTTTATTGACCTTATGTTAGAACAGTTGCACAGAGGGAATAAGATTGGTCGTACGTACAATGCTCAAGCTTGGACCTGGATGAATGCAACATTTAGTAAAAAATTTGGATTCCTTTGTGGTAAAGATGTACTAGAAGATCAGTATTGGAGCTTGAGGAAAGAGTATACGGACATCACAGATACCCTCAATCATAATGGCTTTGCTTGGGATGGAATTCACCAAACAATGACAGCTGATGATGATGTTTGGGAAGCTTATATCAAGGTGCTATTTTTTCTTATTTGTAATGTTGCTAGGATAAAGTGTTATCTCCTTTTGTTTCCTTTGGTTATCACTAAAGAGCACTGAGCATGCCACGGTATGGTAAACATGTGTGTGCGCACACATATTCTTTCTTTCTCTCCCCCTTGATGAATTGATTAACAGTATTCATGAAGTAAACTATATGTTGGTGCATAATGTAGGGTGCAGAACATAATCTTATTGATAGTTGAACATTGAACTCTATAATTTTGATCAGCTTTTATTTAAAAATGGCATTTTGCAGGATCATCCAGATGCAGTTACATACAGAGATAAGATCTTGGGTGATTATTGTGATTTGTGCTTGATTTATGGTAATGAAAGTCAGCATGGTAGATCAAGTTATTTCGATGTAAAAATGGAGATCAACACCGACACCCTGGGGATGGGGATTTACGATATATTTGGAGATACACAATCTCCAATTACGGAGTTTGAAATATCTCATCTGAGAAGAAAGCGAAAATCTGCTTCTTCATCAACCTCAGGATGTATCCAAAAAGTTCGGATAACCATCAAGAAAGAGACACAAGAGGCAGTTGAGGGGAAGCCATGTGTAGTAAAAACATATTTGGGTACTGAGGAAGACAAAGACTACAGCTCAATAGAATGTATAGTTGCAGCACTTCAAACCGTTCCTGACATGGATGATGAGATCTTCTTGGAGGCTTGTGAACTTTTAGAAGATGAGAGAAAGGCCAAGATGTTCGTGGCCATGGATGTCACAGCACGGAGGAAGTGGTAATTGAAAAAGCTTCGATGGTAGCATCTATTTTTCTTGTTAATGTCAGATATAATTTTGGTACTTTCTTATTGGGGAGTTTTTCCAATGTAAATCAGATCCTATATTAATGTAAAGGCATTTTTCAATGCAATTTCCTGTTTGATTTTTTTATTGAAATTGGGAAAAAAAAAGGGAATTGAATTTGTTTTTGCTGGGAGGTCCTGCGCATGGTGATGGTTGATTGTAGCTGGATTTATGGTTGATTGCCTTGAAGGTTGATGAAAAATACATTCTCAATCGATATTTTTCCCAAAACAAAAATTGATTGAAGCTTTAACATGTGTTGCGCGTTTATATCTTTTAATGCATATATGACAGTAAATGGACTTAAATCCATGTTTTTGGGCATAAAATTTTATCTACAAGTGAAAAGGATTTTTAGCTATTTAGCTAGCATATTGATATACAATAAATCTATATGCACTATATCTTTTAGTGGATTTTTCACACATCCCCTTTCCCTGTTTGAGTGTGAGATTTTTGATAAAAAATTATTGTGCTGAGTGGATTCTACTTTCTTCACTTTTTCATTTTTCTCCTCTCCTAGTCCTAATAACCAAACAAAGGAAAGTTTAATATTTCCCTCCCTTTCTTTCTTCTTTACACCGTCAGTGTCATGGAAAAAGAGGGGAATCTGTAGGGAAATGAGAAACTTTACTTTTTATAAAGAAATCTTACCTGACATGGTGCTAGACTAAGATAGCTACTTTTCCAGAAAGTCATAAACGTGTGGACCTCTCTTTCAACTTTGTTGGATTGCATGGAAGAGGGATATCTACTTTTATTAACATTTCCCTTTGTTTATTACATCTCACTTTCGAATGACTAATAAGATAAGAAATTACCATTTTGTTTGACCACAATTACCGGTATGGTGCTTAGAAAGTTCCAAAATTTATTTTAGGTTTCACATGGAAACTTGCATGATATTGCAATAAAAAAAGCATCTATGGTTCTTGGAAAGTTCAAAGAGTTACTGGTCACACCGAAAGCAATGTAAAAAGCAGCAATATGGCACTTTAAAGTTCAGAGTTGCTGGACACACAGAAAGCAAGCCACCTTTAAAGGCTCCTCTTGCTTGCTTTCACTCCTTCCTAATTTGTCATTCACTTTCCTGAGTTATATTGCAATCCTTTCACAGTTTTCTTTCTCCTCATTTCAGATCTTTACAACTGTTTGCTCATAAATCTCGATGGCTCTTGTGACCTGCAAAGGAGCCTCATCTTCTTCTTTTACCCACCAACTCAAGAAGTTTGATGTCTTCTTGAGTTTTAGAGGTGAAGATACCCGTTTCAGTTTTATAAGCCATTTGTATGATGCTTTGTGTTCGAGGGGTATTCACACTTTCATTGATGATAAGCTTCCAAGGGGAGAAGAAATTTCTACAGAGCTTCTCAAAACCATTGAGAACTCAATGATATCAATAATTGTATTTTCTGAAAATTATGCATCTTCCGCTTGGTGTTTGGATGAGCTTGCCAAGATTGTTGAGTGCAAAAAGAATGACCAATTGGTGCGACCGGTTTTTTACAAGGTGGATCCATCAGAAATTCGTAACCAAAATGGAAAGTTCGGAGAAGCCCTAGCCAAACATGAAAGAAAACTTAAGGATAGCAAGAAAGTAGAAAGATGGAGAAAAGCTCTCCATGAAACTGCTAATATATCTGGTTGGCATTACAGGCACAGGTATGTATTTAATGACAACTATTGTACTTTTTATAACTTTCAGTGGTCTGATCACTAATTTTATTGTTAAACAACAATTACCACTAATTTAACAATGTTAGTCTTTTGGCCAAATTATGTATGTATTTTTTTTTCTTCATATCTATGACTGTAGAGGTTAATTAGCTAGCAATGTTGAAATAGAAGGATTTAAAATAAAAAAAATAAATAAATAAAACTTACTAATTAAATTGGAGTGTCACAACAAATCATAGGTGGTTAGTTGTTATTGGTTCAAATTTGAATCTAACACTAAAATTACTTTTTTTGCCCTAATAATAATAATCAAAAATAACCTGCCACTTAGAATTTGTTGTAAAAATATTGTAGACATATAATTTCGCTTTTATATATTTTTTTTTTGCTGAAAATTTCTCTTTTATATATATATATAGAAGTTTCCTTCTCCCACATATTATTTATTTAAAAATTTTCCCTAAAACATCCTTAATAATTTAGTTCTAGTATTAAAAGTGACTTTTAACAACTTTCAATTATCAGTAACTTTAGCTTTTCCATGCAACTTTATTCCAGACATATTAGTACTCAGAATTGCACCGAATCAAGGGTTGAACCGTCAAACTGGTAAACCATATGAAAATCCGGATTAAACCATATTAGTACTCAGAAACTTTAGCTTTAGTTTCACAACTAAAAAAAATGTTTCACAACCCAAAAAAAAAAAACACCTGATTAAATCATGAAAATTTGACTTTAAAAAAAAATCAAAACACATGGCTTTACTCAAACGGTTTTGTTTTTAATGTTAAGTCATTTTGATCAAATAACCATAATTTCCTTCAATTTTACACTTTTATTTATTGTCTTTTAAGTCTTTTAACTTTCAAACTTGAAATAAGTAGGCAAATGATCAATTCAAGTATCTTATTATTTAGTCTTTTTAAAAAAAAAATATATAAACACATATAAATTCTATATATGAATAAATTTTCTAAACAATAATATCCTATTAATTTCAAATTATGTTACGCCTGCATATTTATGTTTAAATTGAATGTCATATATATGGGAATTAATACAAGCCACTTACTTTAATTGTCAATATTTAAAGTTTTTATGCACAAGCGGAGCATCTTAAATTCAGTTGATCTTCACATTTCTATTGTCTAGTCTAACTCATTATATATATTTTTTAATGTTATGTGAATGGCAGTTGCAACGAGTCCAAATTTATCCAACGAATTGTTGAAGAGATCTCAAATTCTAAATTTAATCGAACACCATTATTTGTTGCACGATACCCTGTTGGAATAAATTATCGTGTAAAGACCATTCTTTTAGATATTGAGTCAAATGATGGTCATATAATATGTATCAATGGCACTGGTGGAATAGGTAAGACAACAATCGCAAAAGCTATTTTTAATAGAATTTGTGATCATTTTGATGGATTTTGTTGTCTAGAAAATTTAAGAGAAAGATCGGGGACAAATGCTGGTGTAATTGAATTACAAGAGACACTTCTTTGTGAAATTTTAGGGGATAGAAATTTAAAGGTGGGTAGCAAATCTAAAGGTGTCAATATGATAAAGGAAAGACTTTCATCTATGAGGATTCTTTTAGTTCTTGATGATGTGGATAAATGGATCCAAATAGAAAATTTGCTTGGAAGATGTGATTGGTTTGCTTCTGGAAGCAAAATCATTATAACAACAAGAGACAAACACTTGACAGCTACACTTGGAAATTGTTGTTCAACCCACTCGATTAAGGAATTAGATCAAGATGAAGCCCTTGAACTTTTTAGTATGCACGCCTTCCAAAGCAACAAACCCAAAGATGATTATTTGGAACTTGCAGACAAAGTTATACAACATGTCAAGGGATTGCCATTGGCTCTAGTAATAATTGGTGCTGATTTGTATGGAAGAACAAAACCCGAATGGAGAAGTGCAGTAGAAAAGTATGAAAGAATTCCTAATGAAGACATTACAAAAATACTCGAAATAAGTTATGAAGGATTGGATAAAAGTGAAAAAGATATTTTCCTTGATATTGCATGCTTCTTTGAGGGATTTCTTAGGGAGTATGTCATTGATATACTGAATGCTTGCAATTTATATCCAATTTATGGAATTCGAAGACTTATCGATAAGTGCCTAATAACAGTTGGTCAATATGATAAATTGTTGATGCATAACTTGCTACAACAAATGGGTAGGGACATTGTTCAACGGGAATCGCCGGACTTGCCTGGAAATCGCAGTAGGCTATGGTGTTATAAGGATGTTCATAAAGTACTAACACAAAATACGGTATGCATTATCTTGGTTCATTTTCTACCTTTTTTCAAATGGAAAATGTAGTGATTATTTTTCATTTAAATGTTGAAGAAAATTTAAGTTTATTAGTTTAGTTCTTGTTTAAATTAACCGTCATTACACTTTAGTGAATTTTATTGTATAGTGTGATTGACTTGATGCTTTGTCTAATTAGGGATCGGAAAAAATTCGAGGCATAAGGATATGCTCACCTAAGCCATCAAAGATGAAATTGGAACCTACATGTCTTGAAAAGATGAAAAATCTCAAATTCCTCATAGTTAGTAATGTAGATATTTGTAGAGGTCTCAAATATCTTCCTAACGAATTAAGGGTTCTTGATTGGTCCGGATTTCCTTTATTTTCCTTACCACCTAATTTTGATCCTCAAAATCTCATTGCACTGAACATGCCAGAAAGTCGAGTTACATTGGACAAGCTTTTCAAGGTATAATCATTTTTATTTATTTATAATTATTATTACTTTATTAAACTATATTTTAATAACATTTGTTGGAGTTAAAAGTTTTGATTTTCTTTTTTCTACAGAGGATACAATGCAAAAGCTTGACATATATGAATTTCAATTTCAATCAATACATTAGGGAATTACCCGACTTATTGAGTGCCACCCCAAATGTAAAGAAATTGGATCTCCAAAGTTGTGAAAAATTAGTCAAGATTCATGACTCTGTTGGATATCTTGATAAACTGGAAAGTTTGGACCTCTGGGGTTGCGATGAACTTGAAATTCTTCCAAGTTGTATCGTGATGAAATCTCTTAAATATTTACATCTTTTAGATTGCAAAAGGGTCAAGAGGTTCCCTGATATTCCACAAGAAATGGAAAATTTAAAGTTTCTTAGTCTGAGAGACACTGCCATTAGAGAGCTTCCTCCATCAATTGGGAATCTCACTGGGCTTGAGCGATTAGACATAGGTTCCAGTTTCTATTCGTGTCAGCTTCCTAGTAGCATTTATAAATTGCAACAACTTCGCCAGCTCTTGCTTTATGGTAATGTCAAATTTCCAAAGGACATGGGGTTTGGTAGAAAAGCTACAGCATGCAATTCTTACGGTGGCTTTTCAAAATATTGTTTTCCAAAGTTGAATTTTCTAAAAAAGTTGACTTCTTGCTTCACCCACTCAGAGAAATGTTTATTATCAGGGAGTAAAGATTTGAACCTCAGAGAAAGCATTATCAGATTCAATAGATTAAATTATCTTGTAATTCAGGATTCCAAGTTCCTTAAGAAAATTCCAAAGCTTCCAGAAAGTATAAGAGCAGTAGATGCAACAAACTGCATCTCGTTGAATTCAGAATCATTAAGAAAATTAATCCTTCAGGTACCCCTCTCTCTCTCTCTCTCACTCTTAAAGTAATAATAGAAACAATTTTGGTTACCTTTGCAAATACATTTACTAGATTTGCTAAACTTCAATTTCTTAAAATTCCTAATTTCATGCAGTTTGGAAGAATTTTAGGGCTTTCACCAAATATGAAATGTTCAGGTGTGAAACACAAAGTATTAATGGATTCGCATTCACATCGCAATTTATCGAATCAGATTGATTGCTCTTCCCGGGTCTCCCTCTCCAAGCTCAACGCAATTCAAGATGAGTCCTTTCCCACTCTAGATGCGTATCTGGGTGATTATGGAGAGATATATGATATTACAGTACCAGGAAAGAAGATTCCGAATTGGATCAATCATCAAAGCATTGAAAGTTCCATATCATTCTGGGTTGGTCCTGAGTTTCCATCAATTGTTGTTTGTGTTGCTCTTCATCTAATTCCGTTGAAGGACAGTTACGCTAATAACGATAAGTATGGTTCTATTCGTGATGATTTAATTGATTGTGTTTGTAATATCCACATTTCTACCAATAGTCGTAAGCGACGTCTCGTGACTTGGGAGCGTCTTTATGCTTTGAAGTGTGATCATCTGTGGTTTCGCGGAGAACCTCACAGCCGATTACAGAGGAGATTCGGAGACTTGATGCAAGGTGATCGGAATCATGTTGAGATTTCATGTAAAATCGCTCACTGGGTAAGTAGAAACGGAAAATACGCTCCTGTGATTGCAAGGATGGGAGTACATGTGGAATGCGTATGTCCTCCTCAGAATTCCGTTATCATCCAACACAATTCTCAAAATATTGATGACGACACAGAGCTGCTCGCACCTTTACTATCTCAAAATGGTTCACATACGGACTCAGACGCAGGTGACACTTCAAGCTCCTCTAGTCCCTGAAGACATCTGATTCAAGGCGTCCAGTGGATATAGCAAATGGGCTTGACTTATGTTTGGGTATTGACTCAGCAGATGGTAATGGGTTTGATTTGGGTTCTTCTTCAATAGCCAATCCCTTTATAAAAAGATGACTCCATTTTCAATCTGTATCCACCGTCAAAGAAACCGAGTCCGATGCGAAGAAATATGCCCAGGTATTATTTTTAATGGAATTAGTAATATGATCTGTTGCTGAGTTGCATTCCTTTTAAAGGAAAAGAAGTTTTCAAAATTCTTTTAGAAAAAGTACAAAGTTCTGCATTGATGAAGATCAATGGACAAGTAAAGCCAAAAAAAAAAGAAAAAAAAAATTATATTGATGAAGATCAACATTGCTTGATCATACTCAAGAGATTACTTGTACTGAATTGGAAATATTGGTTTAATTAGTTAAGCATATTTTCTTATGAGATTTGATGGGACAGAGTGTCACTTGCCAACTGAGGCCTGCTAGATTTGGCAGAAGTAAGCATTTAACTAGGAGTTGCTTAAAATCTTAGGAAGGATACAATTAGTAATAAAGCAGTTATTGATACATAAGCCATTTTTTCAAAGTTAATGAGGGAAGAGGGAATTGTGTATTTGTGTTTGGAGTTAATGAAACAAGAACTGTATTAGGGATTCTAAAATTTACTACAGCACATAAACTCATTTACATACATACCCTTATAGGTTTTAATAGCTGGTTGAAAAATATTATAAGCATATGACTTAGATTTCTGATGTGCACTCTGCACAAGTCTTGCACCTTTTTTTTTATTTTTTTTCGATAATCTGGATGTCTTAGATTCATACAAACAAAATTTAAGTAACATTGGGAACCTAAGAAAATGATGAGGTAAAGTAAATAATATAATTAATTAATAAAATTCGTGCAATGCTCCAACCTAGGAGTAATGGATCTACAAAATTAGGTGATACGTAAGAAAAAGTATAGTATCATAAAATGGTGTAAACCTTTTGGTTTTTTGGAATATATTAGTATGGATTAGAAATCTCTGTCATTTGCTTTAAATTTGGTGGGGATTAAATGTGGTTGGAGGAGATTCCATCCAACATACAAAGCTTAAATGCCACCAATGTACTACTATTTGTAATTATTAATATTTTTTCTCTATATTAAAAAAAAAAGAATGAGAAGAAGCTTTTGGAAAGTTTAGGAAAGAAAATTATTTCAAAAATTAGCTTTTCTCTTTATTTTTTTTTTAAATTGTTTTTGGAATAAGAACACAATGGTAGCTAGTAATATGGGTCTATAGAGAAGAATGGCAACGTGGAACTTGTGATACATGAACATTGTTTTGGATTGCATTGTAGATTCTCTGGTTTGTTTTTATTTTTTGTGCACTGGTGTGACACTCGTCAAATTTCTTTGTTTTTGACAGATATCATTACAGGGCAAGATGGACTTCAGCTTATGTCTCCACTCTGCACTGTGAAATTCTCAGTTCTTTTGAACAGATCCCCAACTTTCATTTTCAGCATTACAGGTTATTCACACTTCTCTACGGACCTATCATCATCTTGTGGGGATGTACAACTGAGCTAAGCTATCTTAGTTGTCTGCTTCTTTGCTTTGAGGCTCCCATATTAAAAATGAAAATGGGTTCAAGTGACTTCGTTTTGGTGGGAGAGTACTGGGTGGTCTTCAAGGCTATAAGGTAGGATCTCTTCTCATGCCAAAATAAGTTTGTGGTTGCTGCTAGAAACTATGTTTTAGGCAGTTTGGAATGTGCTGATTGAATAAATGTGGACATTGTAATTGGCAGAAATTATATTTGACAAAAGGATGCTGGATTGCTCTTTTTATAGTACTTTAGAGTTTGCCTATTTTCCTTATCTCTTCAGTGTGCTGATCCATGTGGCAAATATGTAAGATAAACTGAAGTTCAATTTCCATTTTTTTTGATTGGTTCATTTGATAATTATATTTTGTTCCTTTCTAATAATCATATCAAATAGTTGTAAAATCGAATTTTTTAAAAAGATAGAAGATTTTCTCCAATAGTTTTCCTTTCATTAGCTACTGCTTTGTTCACATGTTTTTTTTTCATTTTAGTTAGTCAGTGATTAAAAATTCTTTTACCAATTAGGTGTCACATTGAATAGCCCTGTCCCAGCAAGTGCATTCTCAAATGATTTGTTAAATGAATTGTTATCCCCCCATAAATAAATTTTATCATTCCTGTTGGTGCATAAAATAAGGCCATTCCTATGCTGATGGTGAATGTCCAAGAATAAATCTGACATAAAAAATGGATCATTACCTCTTTGGATTGTTACAATACCAAATGCTTAATGGGAATAAAGTTAGTGATGGATTCATGGTCAAGGCTTGGATTGAAATGGTCAGACTTTTCAATGGGAAATTTGGTCTCACCTTCCCAAAGATGCTCAGCATAGATACAAACATTTGAGGAAGCAATGTAATGATACAAAGGTTCTTCTTGTACATAATGGGTTGTCTTGAGATTGGGAGAAATAGTAACCTCTGAGATTATGTCTAGGATTCTTATACCTAGGTTAATTTCCATTTATCCATTCTAGTATCTTTAGACAATTATTTGCTCTATTTTGTTGCTTATATATAAAATATCAGTCTTATAGAAATAAATATGTGCCAAGCTGTTTGAAATGATTTGTTATAGATGGCAAAGAGGTTACTAACAGTGAAAACATTTTTGTATGCAGCGCATATTTCAACATTGAAGACCCAGATCTGATGATTGGTATGTTTGTTCAGCATTGAGTGCTTTCAAAATAATTCATTAATGTATTGTCGGCTTATATTGTTGTATTTTCATGGTAGTGTTTCTTGACCTACAATATTAGAGTCCTTTCAGTTGCATTATCTCAGTTTTTGTCATCCAAAATCTCATGTTGTAGAACCCACAATTTTCAGTCTAAATTAACTTTATTTGTGCTTGATTTATGGAAATCCAAATTCTGATAAGAGGGTATAACCAAGTGAGTCAAGATATTGGCTTTAATGGTGTTTGTGTGAGTTTCTTTTGTCAGGCCTTCCACCCTGCCAAAAAAAATTAATTATTTGGATTGTAGTCAAAAAAATTAATTAGATGTGACAAGTGGGTCTGACTTTGATATGGGATTTGCTTTAACTGTTGGACATGGGTTTATTTTGGGTTCCTAATCACTGGCCTATCCCTTTGTGAACTATGATTCCAATTTCAATTCATAGCCACAGTGAAAGAAAATTACAACCTCTTGATCAAATTTCAAGGAAACAAGGCAAGTTACTATTGTTACTTTGAAACTGTTTTCCTTTGCATCATATTTGTTTGATTTCTTTTGAGTTGTTGAATGCCAGAGTATGTCTCCCTCTTTAGTTGTATTGTTTTATTTTCATCTTTGTCACTTCGCACTCTCTTCCATTATATTAACATGCTCATCATTAAAGGGGTATTAAGCCAATTTGAAAGGATATAGTAATGCAAACAAAAGAATAGAACTAATGAAAGAAATTAGTAATATGATTTGTTGCTGAGTTGCATTCCTTTTAATGGAAAAGAAGTTTTTAAAATTCTTTTAGTGAAAAGCATAAAGTTGTGCAATGGACAAGTAAAGCCAAAATGAAAATAATATTTTATATTGATGAAGATCAACATTGCTTAGACATACTCAAGAGATTACTTATACTGAATTGGAATTATTGGTTTCATTAGTTGAGCATAGTTTCTTATGGGATTTGAAGGGGCAGAGTGGTAGTTGCCAAATGAGGCCTGCTGGATTTGGCAATCGTAAGCATTTAGCTAGGAAGGATACAATAACCGGTTAAGCAGTTATCGTCTTGTCCTCTTCTAAGATACAATAAGAACAATATTTAAAAAGTTAAAAAAAAAATTTATTTTCAATATTTTATATATATGGATTTATGGGTAGAAAGCTGGATATTTGAGATAGGAAATGGCTTATGGAAGAAAAATCCTACTTTGGAGATGGTGAAAGGAGTTGCACATAAGCCATTTTCCAAGGTTAATGAGGGAAGAGGGAGATGCGTATTTGTATTTGGTGTTAACGAAACAAGAGCTGTATTAGGAATTCTTAAATTTACTACAGCACATCAACCCATTTACATACCCTTATAGGTTTTCATAGCTTGCTGAAAAGATATTATTATGGAATACTCTTTTAAGCGTATGACTTAGATTTCTGATGTGCACTCTGCACAAGTCTTGCACTTTTTTTTTTCTTTTTTGATAATCTGCACAAGTCTTTCATTAATGCCAACAAAATAAATAATAGAATTAATTATTAAAATTCATGCAACGCTCAAACCTAGGAGTAATGGGTTTACAAAATTTGGTGTTAAGGAAGAAATAGTATAGTATCATAAAATGGTGTAATCCTTTTCTCCTTTTTTTTTGGAATATATTAGTATGGATTAGAAATCTGTCATTTCCTTTAAATTTGGTGGGGATTATATGTGGTTGGAGGAGATTCCAGCCTCCAATGTACAGTTATTTGTAATTATTACTAATTTTCTATTATCTCTATATTAAAAAAGAATAAGAATGAAAAGAAGCTTTTGTAAAATTTTACACTTATACAAATTACTTCACTACTGTGTGAAACTAACTTATCTTACCTTTGAAAGTTTGGAACAATAATTCTTTCATAAATTACCCTTTTTCTTTATTTTTTTTTTATAAATTATTTTTGGAAATAAGAACACAATGGTAGCCAGAGATATGGGTGTATTGAGAAGAATGGCAAAGTGGAACTTATGATACATGAATGCTGATTTGGATTGCATTCTGGATGCTCTCTTTTGTTTTTATTTTTTGTGTACTATTGTGACACTTATCAAAATTCTTTGTTTTTAACAGATATGGTTACAGGGCAAGATGGACTTCTGCTTATGTCAACACTTTCCACTGAGAAATTCTTAGTTCTTGTGAACAGACCCCCAACTGGCATCTTCAGCATGATAGGGGTTTGAGTAAAGGGGATTGTAGGAGCAACATGAGGCATCTAATTCAGATTCCAGGTGGGAAAGGGAATGGAGATTCTCTATGGACCTATTATCATCTTGTGGGGATGTACAACTGGGCTAAGCTATCTTAGTTGTCTACTTATTTGCTTTAAGACTCCCAAATTACAAAATGAAAATGGGTTCAACTGACTTCGTTTTGGTGGGAGAGTACTGGGAAGTGTTCAAGGCTATAAGGTTGGTTCTCTTCTCATGCTAAAATAAGGCAGTTTGGAATGTGCTGATTGAACAAATGTGGACATTGTGATTGGCAGAAATTATATTTGACAAAAGGATGGTGGATTGCTCTTTTTAGAGTATTTTAGAGTTTGCCGACCCATTTTCCTTATCTCTTCAGTTTGCTGATCCATGTGGCAAATATTTAAGATAAACTGAATTGCAATTTCCTTTTCTTTTTTTTTTTGATCGTTTCACTTGATAATTTTATTTTCTTCCTTTCTAAGAATCATATCAAATAGTTGTAAAATCGAATTCAAAAAAAGAAAAGAAAAAGCTTTTCTCTAATAGTTTTCCTGTCTTTCCCTGACATAGGCTTGGAGAAGGAGATTCCTTTTCTCAGATCCACTTGTCATCCCTAGTAAATTTGATGCTTTATCCATTGCTTTGTTCACATGTATTTTTGATCATTTTGGTTAGTCTGTGATAAAAACTACTTTTACCAATTAGGTGTTGCAATGAATAGCCCTGTCCTGGCAAGTGCATTCTCAAATGCTTTGTTAAATGAATTTTTATCCCTCCATAAATAAATTTTATCATTCCTGTTGGTGCATAAAAGAACGCCATTCCTGTGCTGATTGGTGAATGTCCAAGAATAAATCAGACATAAAAAATGGATCATTTGCTTAACAGGAATAAAGTTGGTGATGGATTCGTGGCCGAGGCTTAGATTGAAATGGTCAGACTGTTCAATGGGAAATTTGGTCTCACCATCACAAAGATACTCTGAGGCATAGATACAAACATTTGAGGAGGCAATGTAATGATACAAAGGTTCTTCTTGAACAGATAGGGTTGTCTTGAGATCAAGAGAAATGGTGACCTCTGAGATTATGTCTAAGATTCTTATACCTAGGTGAATTGCCATTTATCCATTCTAGTATATTTAGACAATTATTTGCTCTATTTGTTGCTTATATTATAAAATATCTAGGTGCATCCTAATATTTTGTTACACAAAATTGGAGTTCAACAATAATGTCCTCTGGATGGAGATTGATGATAATTGGGAGTTTGAAAATCTTATGAGCGAAAGAACAAAAATCTGCTACTTTGTAAGCCCCGTATTTGTGTATTGTGGAGAGGCCATCATGGAGTAGTTCGGAGTTGGGAAGCTTGCTAGTTGGTATAACCCTAGAAGGCAGAAAGTTGTTGACCTTACTTTCTAATGCACTGTCTAAAAAGTGATTTACTTAAGCACTACGTACTTGTAAATTGTAAAAAAGCAGATGGAAAGCTCTGCGCAATCTATCCTAATGCTCTCTATGTCTCTGTTTTGTAGGTACTCAAGTGCTTATGAAACAACTCAGGCTTTGCAATCTCAAGACCAGAGAGGCCTGTTAGAGTGTGCACACCTCTTGATAGTTGCCAGTTGATGATTACCACTAAACAGTTTTGTGGTCAAATCACAAGAAGGGGGGAAAAAAAGACTGCTAAGATGTTTGGCAATCAAAAAAATTATATTGGAAGAAGCCTAAAGGATTGTCTCACCTTGTCCTCTTGATTTCAAGTCATATATTGGAAGACTAGGAGTGATTGTGGAAGACACTTCTGACTAGCTTAAGCAGGGGGTATAAGTGTTTTTCTGTTCATAACAACGTATTTACTGAGTCGTTTTACCAGCCCCTTTCGTTGTATTAATGCAAAAATTATTTGTATGCCCATTGTCCATTCTAGTTCAATGTACTTTTTTTTGGTGGGTTGGGCTTATGCTTATAAACTTCAACCCAAGAAGAAAAAAGCCCACGAATCTCCCTTGAAAGACACTGTTTGACACTAATTTACTTTTATAACACTCTAAAGTTGTAAATGGTCAAAAGATTCGTATCAAATTACTCATTTCAAGGTTGATTTTGACTTTTGACTTTAATAGCTTTATCTATGTAAAATGAGGTATAAGCATATTATGATATATCATTATACACTTGATAGAAATTTTGTTTTTAATTTTTACATGGCAAATTTTTTGTTAATGACTCGAATTTAGCAACAGTTTAAGTTGGGCTGATCAGGCCTCTACCTATTTTGTAGACCATTTGAAACCTTCGTATGGTCCTAATTTCCCTTAGTAATATTTAAAAAAAAAAAAAAAAATCTAGGAAAACTTTATGGACATATTATCCATTTTCACACCCAAATCCCACAACAGACTAGTATCAGCCTGTGATTGGTGCACCCAAATCCATTTTTTCACCAAGTTCCGTGAAAGTCTCATGCCATGTATTAGTGTTGTAATCTAATCATAAGTTAACAACCTAGCAAGTTGTGAAAATTAGTGCGAAGTTGGGTGTGTCCGTATATGGAAGTTTTTCCATATGATTGGGTTGGTTTTTCACAAGGAAAATGCTAAAACTACAATATATTTTACAAACTAATGATGAGGTAAGTGGTTATTAGGAAGTAAAAAAGTAATGTCAATGGTGGGCCTAGATGAGAATCAGTAAAAATTTGTTACATTAGTAATTGGAACAATATTGTAAAAAGTTTGTGTTTATAACATTACTCATTTCACAATATGGCTAATAAATAGATTTCAATTGAATAATGAAGGATCCGGTTAATTGGTGCCCTTAGGGCATTTGTTAATGGAAATTTTTATGAAAGTTTTAATACCATTTTGACGGGAAATATAAAATGCTGTAAAAAAAATTAGTTTTTCTTTTCTTTTCTCATAACAAATTTCTAAAATATTTTCTAAACCAATGCACTTATAACATCCGTTAACTTTTCCCAATGAATACCTCAATGAAAATGAATGGTGGGTCACTAATTGGTACGCTATTTTTAGATTACAATTCATTTGTAAGTATGTGTAATAAGATTTATCTACTGCTGTGGGTTCCAGTTAGTTCAATTAGTAAAAATTTTTATGGTTAAATAAGAGATCTGGGGTTCAATTCCTGCCTACACCAAAAACTGATTAGTGTCTTGGTTTGATGATAAAGAACTTTCATCAGGAGCGGACGCCATAGTTGAAATTCTCTAAAAAAAAGGAATTATCTACTGTGGTTTTTTAATTCATTTCAGCTTGTTTCATCCTAGAGGACGTGTCAATAACCTCTTAACTTGTTTCATTAAGGAAAACTCCATTTATTGATGCTAATGGCTGCCCTTGTCCATTGTTTAAATGATAAAAGGATTTTTATTTATTTTTTATTTTTTAATGAACATATATTAGGGAAACTTCTAATACTGACTAGTTTGAAAAGCCAACCACGGTAAGTTCAGATAAGAATAAAAAGATATAATAAATGCTGATGAGAAGAAGAAAATGTTAATGAAGAAATTTTTTTTCAAAATGATGAACATTATTATAACATTGGGTCTCTTTTATTTTTTTGAGGGAAAATTATAACATTAATTTTGATGAAATTGATTAGACAAAATGATGAATAAGATGAAAAAGAACCGTTATTTTGGTTCATTATTATGCTTTATTACTTTTGAGTTTAATCAATTTGTATATGTATGCCATAAACACGTATTAATTTGATTTATTTAGTTAGTTTTATTAAATATTACTATATTATATAAGTAATAATTAGGAATTTACTACTTTTTTTTAACTTGAGTTTCACATACTCGAGTTTCATGAAAAATAGCCATCAATTTTTTATGTAACTTGAGTTCTAAAAAATAACACGACAAATTTGAAAGTTATTTTTTCAAAGAACGAACTCGAGTTATATGACAATCTCGAATTTCACAAACTCTAGTTCTAAAAAGTTGGTACACCTATATATATTTTCAAAACAATGGCAGGTTCTTACATATTTTGCCAAATAATATTATTTGGCCCTTTTGCCCTCGATCCTTTCATTCTTCCCACATGGAAAATGGTGCTCATAGTCATAGGCATTCATTTGGTTAAACATTGACAGTTTGGTCAATTTTTCTGTTATGGAGTGGTGCAGGAGTACGATATAGCAGTCCACGGAGAGGAGTATGTCTCTCAAACCAGCCAAACGGCAACCACAGTGTTTCTTTCTCACTCTCTCTCTCTCTCTCTGCGATTTCTCTCCACAATTCAAAGGTATCAAACACACTTTCTCTCTAAATCATAACACACACACACATGTTTGGACTTCTGGCTTGACTCATCCTTTTGTGTGTTGGAAGCATAATTAAAAGGAACTGTGGTTGGAATGATATTCTGTTTTGATTTTTTTATGAAAACCCAATACAGTGTACCACATATAATTGAATATTTTCCCCCTATCCTTCATTTGCTATTAGTTTTCTCAAGAATTAGACAAGGTGTTAGTATGTATAATTTGAGCTCGAATTTTATAGTAGTTTCTCTTTAATATCTTCATTTTGACAGCTGATTTAGGTTTGAATTTTTATTTTGCAATTATAGAATTCTTAATTTAGCTATAGATAAGCAAAAAGTTCAGAAACTCTGTTAATGAAACTCTGGGTTTTCGTTTTCCGAGAGACCCCAATGATCTTTTAATATCTAGGATTTAAAATCGTCCACCTTTCTCTTTAGCTTTCTAAGCAGCTAAAAAAATGGGTAACATGTAGAACTTAAGCTCAGAATAATATATGTATTAAGATATCCGGGTAACTCTACTGCAGAGTTCCTAAAATCTTATCCATTCATTTTTAAAGGAGTGGATTATATTTTACGACGTATCAACGTTTTATAAAATATTGACTATCACCATTTTGGTATCTATTTAAATTATTGATGATGTGCCAAAAGCAATCCACTCATTCCAAAACAAATAGATAGGATTTTAGGAATTCCATGATGAAGTCAGCCTAAAAACTCTGGAGGATCCTAATTCTTTGGTATAATCAGTGTGTTTGCTATAAGTGTTCATTAGTTTGAGTTTGAATTGTTAAACGAAATGAAACAAGAATGCAAATCTTATTAATGGGTTTCAGATATTTCTGGCGAATTTGAATTTTCCACCTCTATAGCTAAGGACTAGGTTGACTTGTTGTTTATGGATTGGAAGCATAGCATAGGAAGGGACCTTATCACTAGAATGATAGTCTGAATGTTTTAGGGGGAAGAAATGGGCACCCAAACGCCTGCAAGTAGCAATCGTACAAGGACAAACTGGACACCAGCAATGGAGTGCTATTTTATTGATCTTTTGTTAGATCAGGTGCATAGGGGGAATAGGATGGGCCATACATTAAAAAAAAAAGCTTGGACTGATATGCTTACCGTTCAATGCCATTTTGGATCCCCATATGATAAAAAGGTCTTGAAAAGTCACTACACTAATTTGTGGACTCAATTCAATGAGTTGGTCAGAATGGATTTTCATGGGATGATACTAAACAAATGGTGGTTGCCAGTCATCATGTTTGGGATGCTTACATAAAGGTGCTTTAGTTTTGTTAATGTTTTGATTTGATCTATACCTTTGGTGTCATAGTGAGTGCTGACTTGACATTATATACATGCAGGCTCACCCAGAGGCACAATTCTATAGAAACAAAGCCTTGATGAACTACAATGATTTGTGTTTGATATATGCACATACAACAGGAGATGGAAGATACAGCCTATCAAGTCATGATATAGACTTTGATGATGACATTCAAGGAGTGAATACTGGTGTGTTTTTATATCCTGTCATGGATCAGCAGAAATGATGCATATGCGAGTGGCATTGGAATGTATGCTATTGGGTTTTTTTTTTTTTTTTTTTGGCTTAAATTACCATTTTTCATTGTAATTGATTTGGTTATACTATCTAATTCTTTATTATTACTACTATTTTATTCTAGAGAGTGTGCATAATGCAAGAAAGTGACATAAGCAACAATCCCCTCCCCCTTTTTCTCATGAGTCTATCCAGAGATAGATGGGACTCTATGCCCCATAGAATTTAATAAATTTTGAAGTAAAAATGGCTTTTACCATCTTTGAAATTTGTACACTGCAATCTCTCTTTTAGCTAGTCTTTGGGCAGTGATCTCTGGTCTGCTTTCCACAAGAATCAGTAATGTGCTTACTGCTGATTCTGTGCTTAGCCAATTACTGATAAGACTTGTAGTTGTGTTTCTTTGCAAACCTTTTTGTATTATAGGAGAAATAAGCACCTTTATTTACATCCACATAAAAGAGGAAAAAATGTTGCAGAGAAATGAGCACATCGTGCTTAGCTTTGTGAACACTTGATTGAACTGGCCTTGATGGGTTTTTTTTTGGAAGCGATAGTAATTAATTTCATATCTTACTTCATTTGGTAGCTAGGAACTGGATGCAGTAAGATTGATTGAAATTACATATGTTCTATGTTGGCTTATTGTAATGTGTATTTCAAGATAATCTATTTTGAATGAATAAAAACTACTTTCACTGATTAGGTGTTGCAATGAATAGCCTTGTACTGACAAGTAAGGAGCATTCAAAAACAGATTGGACATGGACCAATATTTTGTCAAGCTTTTGCTGGACCAACTTAAAAAAGGCAATAAGATCTGTAATCCATTCAAGAAACAAGCATGGAATGATATGCTCACGTTGTTCAATGGAAAATTTGGCTCTAAATATGAAAAGAGTTACTGTTTGTCTATTTGGTTATTGGTATTCATTTTTACTGTATTTTCATGTGTACAATTGCTAATGTAGGCGCACCCAAATGCACACTCATATCATAGGAAGGCCTTGCTAAGCTATGGAGATTTGAATTGATATTTGGAAATGCAATCAGCAACGGACATTGCAGTCATTTATGGCAAGGGAGAAACTTTGAAGATGATATAATACATATCAAGACGGGTTAGGTTCATTTCTTGAATGTGTAGGAGGACCTTTATAGGGAACTTGTATTCTTGAGGACATCCTCTTCAATTTATTAATATAGTCCTGTTTACTTATCGAAATAAAAATGCTGGTTTCATCTTTATACATGCAACTTGGGATTTATTGATTGTCACAATTAGGACTCTAGTTAATATTAGGGTGTCCAGTAGGTCTTTAACCTTCACAAATGGAATTTTATCAGATATGTTTAATTACAGAGATTCGTATACTGTATGACAGTTTTTTTTTCTTGATGTATGCTATCCTTAAATGGAAGTTCAATTTATAGGTTCTAGTTTTTTCATTACATGCCTGTAGGCATGCCCAGTTCATTAAGATCCATGAGATTTTAATTCATTTTAATAATTTCTTTAAATTTTCTCTTAGGGTTGGGACAGATTTACTGGGCTGTGGGTATTGTTCTGTAGTCTGTACCCATCTTATTGCTATCCGATTATGTTGTTGAATTATATGAGTTACTGTTTGTCAATGATGGCAAGTATAATGTGCTTCTAGCATAATTTATGTTTAAAAGTCTGAAATGTTTTGTTGAATGAAAAGTTATTTATTACCCTCATAAATCAGTTAGTTTTGTCTTTCTTGTAGTTGAAGAAAAGGAGGGCTGTACCTCTTCTAATAGTGAATGTCTTTAAACAAAGTGGACATCAACAATGGATCGTTACCTCATTGAATTGTTACCAGACCAGGTGCTTAGAGGGAATAAAATTGGTCATGGATTTGTGTCTGAGGCATGGATTGAAATGGTTGGACTGTTCAATGCAAAATTTGGATGTCACATGACAAAGATGGTCTGAGGAAAAGATACAAACATTTGAGGGGACAATATAATGATATAAAGGTTCTTCTTGACCAGGGCGGGTTTTCTTGTGATGAAACGGGAGAAATGGTAACTGCTGAGGATTATGTCTGGGATTCTTATACCAATGTGAATTGCCATTTACTCTTTCTTGTATCCTTTAGATATTTGTAGTTTTTTTACGTGGCTTATGTATAAAAAATGTAGGTGCATCCTGATGCTCAGTCATATAGAAATAAATCTGTTCCCAGCTGTCACAAATTATGTGTTTTATATGGTGAAGAAATTTGTAATGGAAGATACAGCATTTCGACGTGCAATGCAGATCTTGACAGTGAAGAACCAGATTTGAGGATTGGAAGGTTTCTTGTTTCAGCTACAAGAACTTCCCAAATAATTTAAGGAAGTTATTATCTGCTTATTTATTGTCTTATTTTCTTTGTTGTGTTCTCAACCTACTGTTTGATTGTTGAATGCCAGAGTATGTCTCCCTGTTTTGCAGTGTTTGATTTGCATCTTTGGGGGTTTTTGTCACTTCCTATTCTCTTTCTCTAAATTAATGGGTTCTTTCATGCGAGATACTAATTTAATTTGAAAGGACATTTATGCAAAGTAAAAGTATAATTGATGGTCATATTATTTGTTTTTGAATTCAATATCTTGTAAATTCGTAATGGTTAAAAAGCCTTCAAAATTATTCGAGAAAAAAACATTAAATTATCTAGTTAATGGACCAGTAAAGTCAGAAGCCCTATGCTTTTTCAGACTCACTAAGATACACATCTAATTGGCCATTGTCAAGAGATTTCTTGAAATGATTAGAATTACTGGTTTTAATTAGTTTAGCATATTGTCATGGTGTTTTGAAAAGGCTCAGTGGTATTTGTTTTGAAACAGATAGCTTAAATGAATGTTGCTAGGAATTTAAGGTTTGATTAATGGAATTGTCATGGTGCCAAAAATTTTCAGATAGAAGACTCAGTTCAACCAAAATGCCCTGTGTATTATGGAAAATAAATAAATATACAGATTCAACCAACCAAAAAGAAAAATTTAGAAGTCGGAGTAAGAGTGAATCCTTGAGCTTAAATTTTTGGGTTATATAGTCTACTGATAAAGTCATTGCTTGTTAAATTTGGTGCATTTTAAATTCATTTGAGAGTAAAACAATTTTACAAAGTGATTAGGTTTGGTGGATTAGTATTTAAAAAAGAGTGACTTAAACTCAGGAATAGATTTTGCTCCCTTCAAAAAATGGGGGAAAATAATGGTTTTTATTTTATTTGAATAGTTTATGATCTTAATGGTCTTAAAATGCAGTTGAATTGGATGATTGTGATAAAAGATAGGTTTGAATTTGATTTGGTATCTGAGGCCTTAATGCTATGATCACCTGCCTAGACTTTGGCATTGTAGAAAGCCATTTCCCAATGCTGATTTCCCTCCAGGTGTTTGTGTGAAGTTGACTAGTAGTTATGTTTATCTAGGTTGTACTTTTTGAACAACAACTTGTTGGGACATAATAATTCAATACCATCATCTTTGTTTGAGGAAAATCCTATATCATGATCTGTTAGACGAATTGTGTTCTTGCATTTACATGATAAATATTAAATAACTGTGCAATAATGCTTCTACCTAGTGAGGCATCTTATGCATGGATTGGTCTTTTTGTAGTTGACATGGGCATGTTTCTACAACATTTCTGCATAAGATGTTTGCCTTAGAACTCCTGGCTGCACCCTTTCATTTTATTCAAACTTTGCAGTCTCGGAACTAGCTATTTTTTTCATCACTGTGTTTTGATATATCCTTTTCTACTATGCTCACCTGCTGTTGTTCTTTTGTTGGGAATTATATGTTCTCCTGGCTCTTGACTTTTAATGTAAAAATCTTTCTCAGTGTTTTCATGCTGAGGACTTGAAATTAAATTTTAAGGTCCGAGGGACAATTTTATTGGCTTGATCTGGTCAAACAAGATAACCAATAAAAGGGGGGGGACAAGCATTTGTGCAGTTGATGAGTTCTTTCTACTCAATATTTATGTTTTTGCTTCTTAGTAATTAGATTTTTGAGAAATTCAAAAGTTTTCAATTTAGCACAGTTTAAAGAATCTGATTTAGATACCAAAAGATATTTACTATTGTTTATTTAAGTACTAATGTATGATTGTATATGCTGAAATATAATTGTGGGGCATCATATTACATTAGGTTATCTGTCTCATACACACCTGTTTATGTATCAACCGTTCTATTTTATAACCCCTAAAACAAGACAAATTCTTGATGAGAACACAGTATATATGTAAGCACAACTATAAAAAAAAAACAAAGAGGCAATTGTATTGATTTGTTTTTATTAGTCATCGGTCCCTGCATAATGAGTAGTAACGTTTCAATTCAAGAATGGAAGAAAAACATAAAATACATTGGCAATGCTTGGCGTATGTTCTTGCAATTCAGAAGTCATGAAGTCATCCCAAAAAATGTGCTTCTAAACAAAAGATGACGTGTAGTGATAATATTGAATAGATCTAAAAACTGGAAGCGTCAATCACATAATTTTAGAACATTTGGAAGCCTGTGACTAGAACTAGATAAAAAATTCACTTTTGTCCATGAGACGGATTGCATCCCCGATACCTTTAATTACTTGTTAGACCAAAAATTTTCTTCGATCTTTGCTTTGAGAGATTTCTGAATTGAACATGAATATGGGTTCAAGTGAATTGGTTTGAGCAGAAGTTGAATTGGCAGGTGTTCTAGGCTGTAAGGCAGGTTTTCTTTCCATGTTAATAAGGGTTTTATTAACGTATGCCCTTAGGGCATATGTTTGTAAACTATTTTAGGAAATTATTTTATGGAAAAGCAAAAAAGTGATTAAATTTTTTGACAACTTTTTTAATTTCTCATAAAAATTTCCTCAAATAGATGATTAATGTGTGCCTTAAGGGCATACAGTAACCTGATCCTTGAAGAAATTGTACTTGTCAGAAGAGGATAGGATCGCCTTTTAAGGAGCACTATTTTGAGTTTAATAACCTATTGTCTTTGTCTCTTCAGTATGCAATTCCATGCGGCTCATTCATAAGATAAATTGAAGTGCATTTTCTGTTTTTGTGTTGGATTTCATTTGATAATTATATTTTTCCTTTCTTAGAATTAGATCAAAAATTTTCAAATTTGGAACACAAAAAAAAAACCTTATTTTATTTAATTGATTTTGTTGTCCTCTTTAGGAAGAGGTGCCCTGTCTCAGACCCAACTTTTTTCATCCTAAATTATTCCCTTTTAAATGTTTTTGTTATGAGGCTCTAATTATTGTTATTTGCGAATGAATTTGTAATCATGTTAGCAAGTCAGTGGTAAGGTGGTGGAGCCCTATCTCAGATCCATTTGTAATCGTGCATTAAGTTAACATGTAGTTGTATCTGCTTCTATTTGAAGTTGAAAAGAAATGGGTAAAATATAGTTAACACCCTTGTGGTTTGGGCTAATGTCAGCCAAGTCCAAGACTTTTCAAAACGGACCAACTTGGTCCATAAACTGTTACTTATTTTCTCCTCTTTCTCACAATGATTAGGGACAAAGTTGGTCAATTTTGAAAAGTCTCAAACCTGGCTGGCATTAGCCCAAACCTTAGGAGTGTTAGCTATATTTTGCCCAAAACAAATCTTTGTTCTTTTGGAATAGATATGTGATATCTTCTTCATTTCTATATCTTGTAGTTCAATATTAGGCTAGACATGCTCATAATTAAAAGATCTTTTTGTATGCCAATTACCTTTGATTCTATACCCAAATTGAGTGTATCTTTTTTGGGTTAAGTTATATTTGGGTTTTAAGCAGTTCTTAATATAATGGTGTTTTTGCAACATTGAGTCTGATTTCCATTCACTTTAGGCAAGGATTGTTAGCACATGACTTACTGAATTTTTTTTAAAAGGCTTATTTGCTAATGAGGATATCATCAAAGTTGCATACAATATTCTTGTACTTTTGTCATTCTGGTATCACTAAGAATGAAAGGCAGCTGTTGTGACATTAAGTGCACAAATATAGGCAATTGTTTCATTTATTTGTTAATAGATGATATTTGAGCAAAGATAGATAGCAGTTATTTGAAAACTTTGCAAAATGATTTTAAACTGTTTGGGAATTTTTTTAGATTTATATGATATGGTGTGGTTGTAGAAGAGGGGATGGGGTTCAAGATGGAGGAGGAGAAAGCAACTCAAAGTTCAAGTCATTAAACTAACTTGTATATATTGGTGAGGTTATTTTAGGTGAAGAGGATGACCTCTGTTGCCAATAGTGAGCTTGATGAAAGAGTAATGGGCATCATGGTTCTCCTCAATTAGAATGGCTTTGCTTGGGATGAAATTTGCAAAATAGTGGCAGCTGATGTTGAGCTTTGGGAAGCTTGTATGAAGGTGCCATTCTATCTCATTAGTAATGTTGAGCTTTGGGAAGCTTTCATTTCCCAAAGCATGGCGCATGCACAATTGTATTTTTTTTTTTTACCCTTCAATGAAATGACATTATTGCTTTCTTCATCAAGTAAATTGAGTGTTTTTGGGTAATATGGAATGAAGCACGATCATATTAATTCTTTACTAATTAATGAATTGTATAATTTTGAGTAGCTTTCCTTCATTTAAAAGTGACATTTTGCAGGATCATCTGGATGCAATTGCATATAGAGATAGGATCTCATATTTGTGAATTGTGCTTGATTAATGTTAATGAAAGTCAAAATGGAAGATCAAGTTGTTTGGACATGAAAATGGAGATCAACAATATTGCCCTTCCAATGGGGTCAATGATATAACTTGGGATATGCAATATCCAACTACGGAGTTTGAAATATCTTATCAGTGGAAATAATAGAAAGTTTGTAACTTCTTAAGCCTTTGCATGATCTCAAAAAGTTCAGAGGACATCTAGGAAAAGATACAAGAAGCAGTTGAGCAAATGCCATGAGTAGTCAAAATTGTTCCTAACATGGATGAGAAGCTCTTTTTGGAGGCTTGTGAACTTTTAAAAGATGAGAGAATGGCCAAGAAAGATTTTTGGGAATTCATTCTTCAAATGTTTGGAATATAGTACCGGCGTGTCTTAAGTGGTTAACTTGGAAGGAACCCAATGCCCAAACATTTTGTGGAAATTGAGAGACATATAGATCGGTTGAAGTCTTTGCTACTTAGGACTTTGAGTGGCCTCGTATTTGGGGTTTTATGCATTGTATTTCTTTGTTTGATTTCCTTAATTCTGTTAGCTTATCCTTTTGATTATTTTGTATTTCATTTCTTTGCAGTGGTTTACTATTGTACACTCATTGTACTTTTCTTATCAATAAAGATTTTATTACCCATCAAAAAAAAAAATGGCCAAGAAATTTGCAGTAGTAAATGGTTATCAAGAAAGCTTTGACGGTACATATATTTTGTTTGCCAATTTGGAGTTAAATTTAGCTATGGTTCATTTCATAAAAATTAAAAAAAAAAAAAAATAGATATGGTTCCAAAGTTTTGTCAGTGTAAATAAGATCTAATTTTAATTTGAAGTATTTTATCAGTACTATTTTCTACTTGATTTCATTTTATATACTCCAATTATTTTAAGTGTTGAACGCTTTGATGGAAGTCAATTTGATTTTGTTGGGAGCACCAGCATGGTGATGTTTACTTTCTCTATTCTTGAAAGAAAAGAATGACCAAATTTTATATTAGTTATCACAATCCTTCTCTAGGCTTGAGAGTTGAGATAACCCTAGAAGACATAAGTTATTGAACATACTTTCAATTACACCTAAGGGCATTTGATTCGCTGTGATGTGTCTTTGATGTGATGCACATTACGATTATATGACATTAAAATTTTTGGTATATGTTATTTTTTCTAACATTACTATAATCTAAAATTACAAAATATATCACATCACCTTACCTTAATCCTTCCTGAATAATGTAATGTTGCATTCTTGTATTGAGATTGCATTAATATAAGATTACAATAATGTAATATTACGATATAATGTAACATCACAGCAAACTAAATGCCTTGATTTACTTTTAGAGCATCTTGTATTTATATATTTTAAAAATAAAAATTAGTTGTATGTCTTTTCTAGTTTAAATCACCTTTTTTAGGTGGTTTGGGCTTATGCTCATAAACTTTAACTACCAAGATATAAGTTTCTTCTTTTCTTACACACTGTTTCATAGGTGGGTTTGGATTTATGTTTGTAAATTTCATCTACTCATCTCTTTTATTATTAGCAAAATTCATGCTGAAATGGCAAAGAGGGTGTTGTTTGCACCCAATACATATATAACCTATTTGGCATTTCTACCATTTGGGCTAAGAACAACCAAACAATTTATCCTTACGACCTAATATGTCAAAAGTTACCCTATTTGTTAAACGGTATATCGTTTATGATCAAAGATGTAAAAAATTGTGTTGGTTCATGTCGTTTAGATCTAAGTTCAATAAACAGTATGCTGATTGCACTGTATACTTGAGTAGTAGACGTGAGACTTTGGATTGGATGCTAGATCCTAGAAGCATTAGCATTGCACTAGTTAATTAACTATGGATTGGATATGGAATTAGTAGTAGTTGGTTGCAGGTGTGGGTAGTGACATTAGCAAAGGTGCGCGGTGCAGTGTAGCATAGTGGAGTTGAAGTGTGCATTAGCAAAGACAAAGTGAGAGAAAAATGTAAAGAGAAAGATTAAAAAAAAAAACCAAGGAAATAATATTTTGATAGATGGAGAAAATAAATATTGAGTCTAGCAAATGGATATATTTGAAAATGATTAGTTAAAAACAAAAGAGCGGAGGCTAATTGGATGCTTTTAGTAAATATTAATTATGTTGCATAAAACCAGCGTTGTCCTAGTCACAGTGTCCTTAATCCTTACTTTTTAGATAATGACTAGTGGCCAACACTTCTCTCAAAATGAATAGATTATTAAATATATAGATAAAACAATGAAAAACTAATAAAGTACATTTTGGCTCTTAAAATTCGGAGTTGTTTTCATTTTGTTCCTCTACGACTCAAAATTTTATTTTGAGCTTTCATGTTTAATTCCATTTTCAAATTGGCCATTTATGTTTTAAAATTTTGTTTTGGCTCTTCATGCTTGATTCAATTTTTTGTTTGCTCTTTTAAGTTTTGAATTTTCATTTTGACATTTTATTTTAGCTATTCATGAAAATGAAATTATATCCTAAGACTAAAGTAGCTCGTTTCTTTTGATTATCGCTTTCTGTTATATATATATATATATATATATATATATATATATATATATATATTTTTTTTTTTAATCCTCTCTGAAATGTGCCGTTAACAAAATCTTTCAAACGCTACAAGCATAATGTTCCAAAAGTCCCGTGGAACACCTTTCTTTTTTTAAAAAATTTTTTTTTTATCCATTTGGAATTTGACAACTATGACTTTGCAGAAATGGCTATATTTTTAGACAATCCATCATGTCTATGCAGGAGCTCACACACAAAACAATCCACTTATCACGGATGGTAGTAGAATAGGAAATCCAAGAAGAGTGTCCTTAGGAATGTGAAGAGAACCCAAATTTGTGGCTTTTCCCTTTGTTTGGGTACCACAACGAACAGTATTGTGTAATTGTAAGCGATTCTTTAAGGGAACCTTTTCATTTTTGCTTTTCAATTGCGTTTTTTGGGGGTAAACTGTGGCTTTCTAGTTTCTAGGGACTTTAATAAACTAATGTACTTACCTTTTGGGGAAAAAAAAAGGTACTTTACTTATTTCCTAAATTATATTTCTCTATATATTAAAAAAATTGTGAAAAAGTATATTAAAATAAATAAAATAGCTTTTATTAAAAAGAGAGTGCTAGAGACATCCAAAATTGTTAAAACATTCCATCATAAAAAAAAAAAAGGAATGTTTGAGAGAGAGAGAGAGAGAGAGTCACTCGACAAACCAACCAACCACACCACTATATTCACCACCTTACTCCAAATCCCACTTCACCTTCGGATTTTATGCCGACTAAAAGCTCACAACCAATTTTCTTCATTTTTAGCTTTTCAAAAAAAAAATCTTAATTTTTAAATGAGATTTTTTTTTTTTTTTGGTTAAGAAATTTGAAAAATAGATTTTGATAACACTTAAATAAAAAACTTAACTTTCCTTTAAAAAAAAAAAAAAAAAAAAAAAAAAAACTCAACAATTTTTCTTCTCGGAGGATAAGAAGAGCAATTTTTAAACCAGCAAAAAAAAATGTACTCCAATATAAAATGTTAAAAAATTTATTTAATT